>NC_064628.1:8332500-8607500 GCF_023864275.1 Schistocerca cancellata | reverse complement strand
GTATTTAAAGGGTAGCTCAGTATGTAAAGGAAGGACATAGTGATACACTATGTGATCAAAAGTATCCGGGCACCTGACTGAAAATGACTTATAAGTTCGTGGCGCCCTTCATCGGTAATGCTGGAATTCAATATGGTGTTAGTCCACTCTTCGCCTTGATGAGAGCCGGCCGCTGGTGGCCGAGCGGTTCTGGCGCTACAGTCTGGAACCGCGCGACCGCTACGGTCGCAGGTTCGAATCCTGCCTCGGGCATGGATGTGTGTGTTGTCCTTAGGTTAGTTAGGTTTAAGTAGTTCTAAGTTGTAGGGGACTTATGACCTCAGCAGTTGAGTCCCATAGTGCTCAGAGCCATTTGCACCATTTGAACCTTGATGAGAGCTTCCAGTCTTGCAGACATACGTTCAATCAGGTGCTGGAAAGATACTTGAGGAATGGCAGCCCATTCTTCACCGAGTGCTGCACTGAGGAGAGATATCGATGTCGGTCGGTGAGGTCTGCCACGAAGTCGGCGTTCCAAAACATCCTAAAGGTGTTCTGTAGGATTCAGGTTAAGACGCTGTGCAGGCCAGTCCATTACATTACAACGATGTTATTGTCGTACAACCACTCCTCCAGAGCCCGTGTACTATGAACAGATGCTCGATCGTGTTGAAAGATTCAATCGCCATCCCCGAATTGCTCTTCAACATTGGGAAGCAAGAAGGTGCTTAAAACATCGATGTAAGCCTGTGCTGTGGTAGTGCGACGCAAAACAACAAAGGGTGCAAACTACCTCCATGAAAAACATAACCTTGCCATAACACCACCGCCTCCGAATTTTACTGTTGGTACTACACACACTGGTAGATGACGTTCACCCGACATTCGCCATACTCACACCTTACCATCGGATCGACACATTATGTACCGTGACTCGTCACTCCATACAACGTTTTTGCACTGTTCAATCGTCCAATGTTTACACTCCTTACACCAAGCGAGGCGTCGTTTGGCACTTACTGGTGTGACGTGTGACTTATGAACAGCCGCTCGACTATGAAATCCATGTTTTCTCACCTCCCGCCTACCTGTCATAATATTTGTAGTAGATCCTGATGTAGTGTGGAATTCCTGTGTGATGGTCTGGATAGATGTCTGCCTATTACACATCACGATCCTCTTCAACTGTCGGGGGGTCTGTGTCAGTCAACAGACGAGGTCGGCCTGTACGCTTTTGTGCTGTGCGTGTCCTTTTATTTCACTTCACTATCACATCGCTAACAGCGGACCTAGGGACGTTCAGGAGTGTGGAAATCTCACGTACAAACATATGACAAAGTGACCACGTTCGAAGTCCGAAAGTTGCGCGGAACGCCCCATTCTCCTCTCTCACGATGTCTAATGACAACGGAGGTCTCTGATACGGAGTACCTGGCAGTAGGTGGCAGTACAAACCACCTAATGTGAAAAACGTATGTTTTTGGGGGTGTCCGGATACTTTTGATCACATAGTGTAGGTTTATTCTCATACGTATCGACAAACTACCGCTAACAACAAAGTTTACGTATACATAGGGACATCACAAGCAGAAGATGAAGAGATACAGTATTTAAAGGGTAGCTCACTATGTAAGGTCAGAACATAATATTATGTTCTTGTTGGGGGGGGGGGGGGGGGGGGCTTGAACGGTCACCTGGTCAGCCGTTCCGAGTTGCAGGTTGCCTATCTAGCAGTTTCCAAGTACATCAAAAATTTGATGTTTACTATTTCATGTAAGAATTGGCTGAATTTAAAAATTTAAAATTCTGTAATAATCTACTCAACAAGAGAGGATAATCTTACGTTATGTTTAACGCAATAAGGGAAGTATCATAGTAAGAAAATGTGTTTATGTCTAGGCGCAGCGTAGTTCACCCCCTCACATTACCAAGACTATATTCATTCAGCGTTTTTAGAATGATTCCATTCACAACTTCCAACAAACTTAAGACATAATTTAAAACATTTTTGTAAGTTTTTCAGGCTGACACGACCCACCGCCCCCCCCCCCCCAAAAAAAAGTAATGAAAGGAGAAGACGTTATCCCTTATTACATTTTCGCTGTTCATGCAGTAAAATTGCAACTTCAGGTATGACTTTTAATTTATTGCTCCTTTAATCCTAATTTTACTCGAAACGCGTTTTGAAGACACGTGTGCCACTGCATGTGCCTGCAGAATTATGTCAACGCACAAAACACAGTTCAGGAGATATGACGTTACAAACAATGACATGCTTGAAAAACTAGTTTTTACCTAATTTCGATTCCTTAACGAATGGCAGATGGGTGTGGCTGGTAGTTGGAGAAGGGATGGAAAACTTGGTTATAAGAGAATAAGGGCTATGTACGTAGTTGTAATGACACACCAGAAAGACTCTTCATCTTCTGTAATAAATTTTATCTAGTGATAGCAAATCTACATCTACATCTACATCTACATCCATACTCCGCAAGCCACCTGACGGTGTGTGGCGGAGGGTACCTTGAGTACCTCTATCGGTTCTCCCATCTATTCCAGTCTCGTATTGTTCGTGGAAAGAAGGATTGTCGGTATGCCTCTGTGTGGGCTCTAATCTCTCTGATTGTATCCTCATGGTCTCTTCGCGAGATATACGTAGGAGGGAGCAATATACTGCTTGACTCTTCGGTGAAGGTATGTTCTCGAAACTTTGACAAAAGCCCGTACCGAGCTGCTGAGCGTCTCTCCTGCAGAGTCTTCCACTGGAGTTTATCTATCATCTCCGTAACGCTTTCGCGATTACTGAATGATCCTGTAACGAAGCGTGCTGCTCTCCGTTGGATCTTCTCTATATCTTCTATCAACCCTATCTGGTACGGATCCCACACTGCTGAACAGTATTCAAGCAGTGGGCGAACAAGCGTACTGTAACCTACTTCCTTCGTTTTCGGATTGCATTTCCTTAGGATTCTTCCAATGAATCTCAGTCTGGCATCTGCTTTACCGACGCTCAACATTATATGATCATTCCATTTTAAATCACTCCTAATGCGTACTCCCAGATAATTTATGGTATTAACTGCTTCCATTTGCTGACCTGCTATTTTGTAGCTAAATGATAAAGGATCTATCTTTCTGTGTATTCGCAGCACATTACACTTGTCTACATTGAGATTCAATTGCCATTCCCTGCACCATGCGTCAATTCGTTGCAGATCCTCCTGCATTTCAGTACAATTTTCCATTGTTACAACCTCTCGATACACCACAGCATCATCTGCAAAAAGCCTCAGTGAACTTCCGATGTCATCCACCAGGTCATTTATGTATATTGTGAATAGCAACGGTCCTATGACACTCCCCTGCGGCACACCTGAAATCACTCTTACTTCGGGAGACTTCTCTCCATTGAGAATGACATGCTGCATCCTGTTATCTACGAACTCCTCAATCCAATCACACAATATCCTGTTCAAGAACTGCAAGACCAAGAGATCTGGAGACAGGGGAAAATTCCGTTTGGAGTACATTATGATCAGGAAGAGATATCGAAATCAGATATTGGAGTGTAAGGTGTACTCAGGAGCAGACATAGACGTAGATCACAATTTAGTAATGATGAGTAGCAGTCTGATCCTTAAGAGAATCAGAAAGAAGAAACATTGTGTAAAGAAGTGGGACACTGAAGTACTGAGGAATCATGATGTCCGTCTGAAGTACTTCAGCTGAAGAGAAATGAACATCTCTAAAAAGGACAATCAGAGAAGCTGCAGACTGATGTAGGTTTAAGGAAGGTACGTGCATAGAAACTCTTGACAGCAAAGGAGGTACTTCAGTTGATCGACGAATGAAACAGGAAAAAAAATGATGTTAAATAAAAAAAAATAAAAAAAATTGAAAAAAGTTATGTTAATTGATTCACCCGTCATTTCTTCGTAAAACAGATACGTATATTATAAATTAAAGCACAACATTCTGTATGTTCTGGAGTATTAATTTCTTACCTGTTTACGGCTTACAGCCTCGTCATTGGACGTTCGCTGACTATCGGAGTCCAAGAGGGTTAAAAAAAAAGTAATACGATTGACAGCGAGGCCTAAACACAAAGTAAATGTGTTTGTCCCCACTTTCGATGTTTACCAACTTTCAATGTCAAAAAAATGGTTCAAATGGCTCTGAGCACTATGGCACTTAACATCTATGGTCATCAGTCCCCTAGAACTTAGAACTACTTAAACCTACCTAACCTAAGGACATCACACAACACCCAGTCATCACGAGGCAGAGAAAATCCCTGACCCCGCCGGGAATCGAACCCGGGAACCCGGGCGTGGGAAGCGAGAACGCTACCGCACGACCACGAGCTGCGGACCTTTCAATGTCGTTCACGAATATTGGTCTTATAGTCGGCACACGAACGATGGGACACAGCATCTCCTGGGTAACGACGAAATGGGGATTTTTCAGTACGACCATTTCACGAGTGTACTGTGAATATCAGGAATCCAGTAAAACACAAAATCTCCATCTCTGAGGTCGGAAAAAGATCCTGCAAGAACGGGACCAACAACAAGTGAAGAGAATCGTTGAACATGACAGAAGTGCACCCTTCCGCAAATTGCAGTGCTGGGCCATCAAGAAGTGTCAGCGTGCGAGCGATTCGACGAAACATCATCGATAAGGGCTTTCGGAACCGAAAGCCACTCGTGTAACCCTGATGACTGCACGACACAAAGCTTTACGCCCCGCCTGGGCCCGTCAACACCGGCATTGGATTGTTGACGACTGGTCGGACGAGTTTTGTTTTAAATTGTATCGAGCGGATGGACGTGTACGCGTTTAGAGACAACCTCACGAATCCATGGACCCCGCATGTCAGCAGGGGGCTGTTGAAGCTGGTGGAGGCTTTGTAATGGTGTGGGGCGTATGCAGTTGGAGTGATATGGGACCCCTGGTAAGTCTAGCTACTACACTGACGGGCGACACGTACGTAAGCATCCTGTCTGACCACCTGCATTCGTTCAAGTCAATTAAGCATTCCGACGGTTTTGGGCAATTACAGCAGGACAACGCGACTTCCCACACGCAGAGAATTGCTACGGAGTGGCTTTTCTGACTTTTAACACCCGGTGGCCACCAAACTCCACAGACATGAACATTATTTGAGCACATTTGGGATGCTTTGCAACGTGCTGTTCAGAAGAGATCTCCACCCCCTCGTACTCTTACGGATTTATGGACAGCCCTGCAGGATTCATGGTGTCAGTTCCCTCCGGCACTACTTTAGACATTAGTTCAGCCCACGCCACATCAAGTTACGACACTTCTGCATGCTCGCGGGGGCCCTACAAGGAATTACGCATGTGTACCTGTTTCTTTCGCTCTACAGTGTAAATTTATATATAGAACGTACGGAATGCTGTGCTTCTAATTTACAGTTTCAAAAGAAACGGTAGCTGGAATGACAGATTCATCATATAGAAGAAATAACTGTCGATAAAATTAAATGCAAAAGCGTTAACATTAAAAGTCTCCTTTAAACGCAAAGGAGAAAGCGGATAGGTCCACTGCAGCAACTGTATACTTACGTGACAGAAGAAGACATGGGTTTTGATTTTGAAGACATAGGCAATACAGTGTTAAGAGCCAGAGTTTGACAAGCTTAGCAAAACCTGCAATCAAACAAAGCAGAATCGACAGATAGGATTCTTTCATCATCATCATCATCATAATCATCCTCATTTAAGACTGATTATGCCTTTCAGCGTTCAGTCTGGAGCATAGTCCTCCTTATAAAATTCCTCCATGATCCCCTATTCAGTGCTAACATTGGTGCCTCTTCTGATGTTAAACCTATTACTTCAAAATCATTCTTAACCGAATCCAGGTACATTCTCCTTGGTCTGCCCCGACTCCTCCTACCCTCTACTGCTGAACCCATGTGTCTCTTGGGTAACCTTGCTTCTCCCATGCGTGTAACATGACCCCACCATCTAAGCTCGTTCGCCCTAACTGCTACATCTATAGAGTTCAAAGATTCTTTCAGGGCATTTAAAATAATAGGGGAAATGGGGAACCATATAATTAACGTAGTAAGTGAGTAGAATCTGTGAAATTAGAAACATAGCATCACACTTTCGGACCTATATCATCTTCACAATCCCTAAGATAACGAAGGCAGGTAAATCAAGTTAGCAGTTTATAGCGTGCCATCTATTAAACGAACGGAATCTATGTAGTGCTATACGTTCTTCAGGTGTTACTAAAGTTTAAAAAATCTGAATTTCAACGCAAATTAAATTTCATCTTCGAATCTCAGTCGTATCAGAAATGCAGCTTTTATTGTCGTTAGATGAATGAATAATTGACGACCATGAAAGGTAGCACCAGATAAGATATAAATATACAACACACTATAAATTTTAGCTTTTCTTTTCAAGTCCATGTTAGGCACTGATTCTTTCTATGAAGTCTCTTAAATATTTCATACGTCAAGGTTAAGGAACGAGGTAATACCGAATATTCTTTACGAACCCTTTACTACGCGACACAACTACACCAGCGTACCTTTCTCTTAACCAGGGCGGCATTCATCAGAGACATACGACAGAGTAAGTCGTAGTGAGAGGTAGACATTAGTGGCAATTTATTTTATTCCTTCGTGATAACAGGTGAGTGAAGTTCATAGTGGTAGGAAGCTTTAAATTGTCATTGCCGTGTAATTACTCTGGATTCGTCTGCTCCAAGCAGAGATAAACTCATACTGCAAAGTGAACACTCGTAAATGTGTCTATATAATTGCCCCTAATGGCGACAACTTTGTAACGAGTATTTAAATCTTCAAGACTGGAGGCATTGCATTCCACTTATGGTAGCCAGAGAATTGTTTCTTTCAATATGAGCGAGGTGGATTTCTTATGTTCTTTATATACTTCTCATATGATTTGGTATTTCGAAAAAATGTCTTTTCATATGACTTTTTCAATGCTTACGAATGATCACACAGCTCTGACTTTTCGAACATAATTTTGTGGAGTGCACGCTTTAAGTTATTATGAGATATTTGTTACATGTTTGAAGTTTTTGCTTTCATTTTTCTTTATCATCCAGGGTGATATTTATTAGATAAGCCTCCTGCCCATTCGGCATGATTTCGTGGGAAACTTTTAAAAAAGCCTTTATGGCTTGCAGCCTCGTGAGACATATACTTCACGATATATAGTTTCACTTCACATAGTATTTTTATGTTTCTTCGCCATATGAAAAAAGAAAAACAGTTCTGTTTGAAGGGAAATTGCAGTTCCTCAAAATTATTTCATATAATGAAATTTCAACTTTAAAATATTTACACATGCATTCTGATAGTAATTAATTTCTTTCTACCTAGTTTTTGAATGACTCAAATTGAGGTTCAGGATATTAACACTTCATTACATTTCCTATAAAATAGTTTCAGAAAGTTGAATGTGAATGTCAACAAATTATTTATGAGTACCTGAGTATTTTTGTGGTGTCACCGCCAGACACCACACTTGCTAGGTGGTAGCCTTTAAATCGGCCGCGGTCCGTTAGTATACGTCGGACCCGCGTGTCGCCACTATCAGTGATTGCATGCCGAGCGCCGCCACACGGCAGGTCTAGTCTAGAGAGACACCCTAGCACTCGCCCCAGTTGTACAGCCGACTTTGCTAGCGATGGCTCACTGCCTACATACGCTCTCATTTGCAGAGACGACAGTTTAGCATAGACTCAGCTACGTCATTTGCTACGACCTAGCAAGGCGCCATATTCAGTAATTAGAATGAATTCTGAACAGACAATATTGTGAATCATGTACCGTCAAGAGCGACGTTCATCATTAATGGATTAAAGTTAAGTATCAAACTAGCTACGTCCGCTTTCTGAATTCTAATTCCTTGTCATGTTCCAGACCTCACGTCAGTATAGTCCTTCCCTCCTCACGCCAGCCTGCGTGAGCGAAAACGCGTGCATTTGGGCCTCTATTAGTAACACGGTGTTGGCTCTTCTGCCAACACAACAATATGTTAAACAATTTATTACGGTTCCTGAGGATATTTTAGTTCTGTTGTTCCAACTACAAGAAAATGCGTCTTTTTTGCGTTTGGCTTTATTGAGGTAAAGCATCGTCAGTGGTCTGTGATTAAAAATATTTACAATCTGGTTTCTTTTTAAGATCGAAAAGTAGTTCTTTAACAATATATTTCTTTTTACTTACGGAGATTTGCGTTTGGTTTCTGGCCTACATCGGGAAATACCGTCTGCTAGCACATCTTTGCAGTTTCTCTTCGTTGGACACTGGTAGTTGTCTAATTTTTAGCTGCTCTGAAGAACTATGTATTTCTCGTGTTTTGCGCAGTACACTTTTTGGCATACCAATGTTTTCTGTTTATTTTTATATTTCTAAGTATGTATTGTAGTTTGGGTTTTATAGTGTTGCCAACATAACGTTGTCACTAATTTATATTAGACCTATACTCTTTTTTGTATTTTATTTAATTGTACGTCTGTAATTGTATTTAATTATGTTGTTGTGTATTTACAGGGTGTTTCAAAAATGACCGGTATATTTGAAACGGCAATACAAACTAAACGAGCAGCGATAGAAATACACTGTTTGTTGCAATATGCTTGAGACAACAGTACATTTTCAGGCGGACAAACTTTCGAAATTACAGTAGTTACAATTGTCAACAACAGATGGCGCTGCGGTCTGGGAAACTCTATAGTACGATATTTTCCACATATCCGCCATCCGTAGCAATAATATGGCGTAGTCTGTGAATGAAATTACCCGAAACCTTTGACAACGTGTCTGGCGGAATGGCTTCACATGCAGATGAGATGTACTGCTTCAGCTGTTCAATTGTTTCTGGATTCTGGCGGTACACCTGGTCTTTCAAGTGTCCCCACAGAAAGAAGTCACAGGGGTTCATGTCTGGCGAATAGGGAGGCCAATCCACGCCGCCTCCTGTATGTTTCGGATAGCCCAAAGCAATCACACGATCATCGAAATATTCATTCAGGAAATTAAGACGTCGGCCGTGCGATGTGGCTGGGCACCATCTTGCATAAACCACGAGGTGTTCGCAGTGTCGTCTAAGGCAGTTTGTACCGCCGTAAATTCACGAAGAATGTCCAGATAGCGTGATGCAGTAATCGTTTCGGATCTGAAAAATGGGCCAATGATTCTTTTGGAAGAAATGGCGGCCCAGACCAGTACTTTTTGAGGATGCAGGGACGATGGGACTCCAACATGGGGCTTTTCGGTTCCCCATATGCGCCAGTTCTGTTTATTGACGAAGCCGTCCAGGTAAAAATAAGCTTCGTCAGTAAACCAAATGCTGCCCACATGCATATCGCCGTCATCAATCCTGTGCACTATATCGTTAGCGAATGTCTCTCGTGCAGCAATGGTAGCGGCGCTGAGGGGTTGCCGCGTTTGAATTTTGTACCGATAGAGGTGTAAACTTTGGCGCATGAGACGATACGTGGACGTTGGCGTCATTTGGACCGCAGCTGCAACACGGCGAACGGAAACCCGAGGCCGCTGTCGGATCACCTGCTGCACTAGCTGCGCGTTGCCCTCTGTGGTTGCCGTACGCGGTCGCCCTACCTTTCCAGCACGTTCATCCGTCACGTTCCCAGTCCGTTGAAATTTTTCAAACAGATCCTTTATTGTATCGCTTTTCGGTCCTTTGGTTACATTGAACCTCCGTTGAAAACTTCGTCTTGTTGCAACAACACTGTGTTCTAGGTGGTGGAATTCCAACACCAGAAAAATCCTCTGTTCTAAGGAATAAACCATATTGTCCATAGCATACTTGCACGTTGTGAACAGCACACGCTTACAGCAGAAAGACGACGTACGGAATGGCGCACCCACAGACTGCGTTGTCTTCTATATCTTTCACATCACTTGCAGCGCCATCTGTTGTTGAAAATTGTAACTACTGTAATTTCGAAAGTTTGTCCGCCTGAAAATGTACTGTTGTCCCAAGCATATTGCAACAAACGGTGTATTTCTATCGCTGCTCGTTTAGTTTTTATTGCCGTTTCAAATATACCGGTCATTTTTGAAACACCCTGTATATACTGTGTATCAGTAGTGAAGGAGTAGTAATTTTTTTGTGGTGGAGGGAGAAGTCATGATGAGTGGACATCAGTAGGCCTATACAATAGTGTGATGGAGCGTGAGTTGGAGGGGAAGTGAAATGAAGTAGGGAGGGAGGGGAGGGTTCGGTGGGAGAGACTGAAGGGTGGATGAGGCTCTTTTTTTTCATGCAATTTCTTCAAATATTTTATATTGTGTCTGGTTCCCAATATTTATTTGGTCGTTGAGCAACCGTTAATTTTGTATTAATGCTTTGTGTATGTGGAAATTTTCTTGGAAAGTGAGGCGGCGTCTGCCCTTCCTGATTCTTATGATGTTCATACCTTTTTCAATGGTATTCTCATTTTAGATGATCTGCAAATGTTGGATGGTTTGTACAGTATTTATAGTCTCTGACGCGTTCTTTATATGTTGTATCGAATGTCCTGCTAGTCATTCCAATAAATATTTTCTTGTAGTTGCAACGAGAGAACAGTAACACCCTAAGGAACTGTAAAGTAGCTACGGACAATATCGCCGCACAAATGAAGAATTTATTACTTTTTTCCGTCAAGAATTTTAGCGATGACAATAACACTGATTTTTTCATACGGACCGCTAACATAAACTTTCATCAGGCAGTAATGTTGTTTCTATGCACTCTTGATCGTTAGGCATCAGAGGTGGTCTGTTGGAGCAGGTGGTGATAATTTCAGCCTTTTCAGCCAAGGGTGTCTTGTAGGAACTGGTATGGGTTTTTGAGTCAGCAAAGAAGGGACAGTCAAATAACAAAATAAGTACCAATGATTAAGACATCTCCAGAAAAAATGGAGACCTGATTAACATCAAGAGGCAGAAGTATTCTTCTTGTCATAATTCGTAAACCTAATCTACTTCATGAAATCGGAGGCGTTACTGATTAGTGGCCTCCCAGGAAATCTGTTTAGTGGTTTCATTTCTTTTTTCTGCTCCCCTATAGGTCCGCGTACACTATGTTTGGTAAGTGTCTTTATTTTCAGTCATTAGACACAGTCTCTGGGTGTTTCTGTGGTTTCTTTCGTCACTCTGAATGCTGCACTTAGTCGATTCTCAAAGCAGGTGATCCCTGCTGCGTACCAACAGTTGGTACTGTTTAGCGCTTAGCGTGATTGTTGGTTGCTGCGATGTCCAGCCTCAGTTCTACTGCAGCCACACTCGCGTTAAGAACACGTAGACATAAATAATAAAGCTGTAGAACGTTGATAACACTTCTTTTATTTAAAAAGTTCTAAGAGTTTTCGAATAGAAAATTCGGAGGCATTACTTTTCATGCACTCATACACTACATGGGTATCTTTCCACTTAATTCTTCATCCTACAATCTACAGTCCTTTATACAAATACTCTGGATAAATATGTGAGTCTACACGACTTATTACGAAATTTGATTTGGAAATTGTGAATCTAAATTGTCATAGCTCTACTATTTATTGGAGACACATGAAAATTTCTGCCGGACCGTGCCTCGAACGCGGATTTGCTGCTTTATGTTAGCTGTTGTCTTAGCGACTTCAGCTATTCGCAGTTTGCGAATAAAATTATTGTAATATTTAATGAGCAGCTGTGGATCGTCACAAGGTGTCTGTTCTTTCAAACAAGCATGCATATCTGAACGAACATTGTTTCACGTGATTAGTCAATACAGACATTGTACTGTTACAAAAGCTATATGGTTTACTCCTCTCACCAGATTTCCTTCTTGCCTTGCATAACATTTCTTGACTGAATTATTTGGTAATTCCATGGAAACGAGGTGAAATATATCCAAGCACATACACATAAAATAGCCTTATATACTTGGAATGAAACTGCAATTGAAAATTACCCTTGCAGTTTTACATCTATAAGTACGAGGTGCATTCAAGTTCTAAGGCCTCCGACTTTTTTTTCTCCGGACTGGAAAGAGATAGAAACATGCGCATTGTTTTAAAATGAGGCCGCGTTCATTGTCAATACGTCCCGGAGATGGCAGCACCGTATGGCAGATGGAATTTTACCGCCAGCGGCGAGAATGAGAACTGTTTTAAATACTTAAAATTGCGACGTTTTCCTTACTTGAACAGCGTGCAATCATTCGTTTTCTGAATCTGCGTGGTGTGAAACCAATTGAAATTCATCGACAGTTGAAGGAAACATGTGGTGTTGGAGTTATGTATGTGTCGAAAGTGCGTTCGTGGGTGCGACAGTTTAATGAAGGCAGAACATCATGTGACAACAAACCAAAACAACCTCGGGCTCGCCCAAGCCGGTCTGACGACATGATCGAGAAAGTGGAAAGAATTGTTTTGGGGGATCGCCGAATGACTGTTGAACAGATCGCCTCCAGAGTTGGCATTTCTGTGGGTTCTGTGCACACAATCCTACATGACGACCTGAAAATGCGAAAAGTGTCATCCAGGTGGGTGCCACGAATGCTGACGGACGACCACACGGCTGCCCGTGTGGCATGTTGCCGAGCAATGTTGATGCGCAACGACAGCATGAATGGGACTTTCTTTTCGTCGGTTGTGACAATGGATGAGACGTGGATGCCATTTATCAATTCAGAAACAAAGCGCCAGTCAGCTCAATGGAAGCGCACAGATTCACCGCCACCAAAAAACCAGTGCTGAAAAAATGATGGTGTCCATGTTCTGGGACAGCGAGGGCGTAATCTTTACCCATTGCGTTCCAAAGGGCAATACGGTAACAGGTGCATCCTACGAAAATATTTTGAAGAACAAATTCCTTCCTGCACTGCAACAAAAACGTCCGGGAAGGGCTGCGCGTGTGCTGTTTCACCAAGACAACGCACCCGCACATCGAGCTAACGTTACGCAACAGTTTCTTCGTGATAAAAACTTTGAAGTGATTTCTCATGTTCCCTACTCACCTGACCTGGCTCCTAGTGACTTTTGGCTTTTTCCAGCAATGAAAGACACTCTCCGTGGCTGCACATTCACCAGCCGTGCTGCTATTGCCTCAGCGATTTTCCAGTGGTCAAAACAGACTCCCAAAGAAGCCTTCGCCGCTGCCATGGAATCATGGCGTCAGCGTTGTGAAAAATGTGTACGTCTGCAGGGCGATTTCGTCGAGAAGTGACGCCAGTTTCATCGATTTCGGGTGAGTAGTTAATTGGAAAAAAAATCGGAGGCCTTAGAACTTGAATGCACCTCGTAGCATTGTACATATTTACACAATGTGATGTCATTTCACCTTCAGCATACCAATTGAAATACTTACGTAAATCTTGATGCACATAAAACCCTTTTGCGTTTTGTATCCCCAGGTAAGTCAATAACTCACATTCTCGTGCGAAATATACTGATTATACACGGTGTTTTTTTCCACCGTGTACAAACACTAGGGACTAATCGGCGAGAGGATACGGAACAACAGAGGTCTAATGAACTTATGTCCTCAAATGCGTGGTTTCCATGCTAGAGACAATTTACTGAATCTTACACTGAAGAACCAAAGAAACTCATACACCTGTCTAATATCGTGTAGGGCCCCGCGGGCTCGCAAGCGCAGTACGACGTGGCATGGACTCGACTAATGTCTGAAGAAGCGTTGGAGGGAACTGACACCATGAATCCTGCAGGGCTGTCCATTTAATCCATAAGAGTACGACGGGTGGAGACCTCTTCTGAACAGCATGTCGCAAGGCATTCGAGATATGCTCAATAACGTTCATGTCTGGAGAGTTTCGTGGCCAGTGGAAGTGTTTAAACTCAGAGGAGTGTTCCTGGAGCCTTTCTGTAGCAATTCTGGACGTGGGGGATGTCGCATCCTGCTGGAATTGCCGAAGTGCATCGGAATGAAAAAATAGACGTGGATGGATACAGATGATAAGACAGGATGCTTATGTGTCACCTGTGAGAGTCGTATCTAAACGCACCAGGGGTCCCATATCACTCCAACTGCACAGGTCCCACACCATTACAGACCCTCCACCGGATTGAACAGTCGCCTACTGAAGGCAAGGCCCATGTATTCATGAGGTTATATCCATACCCGCACACGTCCATCCGCTCGATAGAATTTGAAACAGACTATATCATCATTCAATCATTAATCAGATAATGGATTGCCGAGAAATGACGCGCAGCAGAGAGAACAGTACCCGTTGATCCAACACAACCTGGAGACAAGGCCAGACAACCATATCGTACACTCAAAAGCAAGCGGCGATCGTAATATACAGCGGCCAACGAAAAAAAGTTGTGATGCTCGTAAAAGTAGCGATTTTTGAGTTGATACCTGAATGAAGTTGCTTAACAGAGAAAAGAAAAATAGTTGTTTAAGTGGAAATGAGACAAAAGCAATTGAGAACATATAACTATGGTTAATTTGGTGCATAGCATATACAGTGTGACCAGCAAGTTTGCGGACAAAGCTGCTAACGTCATTGTGGAAATGCGTTATTTTCGTGGGTATGGTCTTTGGGAACCTTTGGAGTATTCTTAAATGTAGGGTAGTTGTTTATTAAAACCTTCACACATTTGTAAATAATATTTTTATACAAAAGCACTGAAGCATGCACATTACACGCGGCTGTATTCGCGCATTTTTCTGTTGCCAGTACAACGTCATGAACAAATTCAGTTACTAGAAATTTTGTGTAATGAAACTCTTTTTGAATACTCTTCCACATTCAGTCGATTATCAAACACAACAAGTAATGGGAGTGCACAAATAGATCGATATACACTCCTGGAAATTGAAATAAGAACACCGTGAATTCATTGTCCCAGGAAGAGGAAACTTTATTGACACATTCCTGGGGTCAGATACATCACATGATCACACTGACAGAACCACAGGCACATAGACACAGGCAACAGAGCATGCACAATGTCGGCACTAGTACAGTGTATATCCACCTTTCGCAGCAATGCAGGCTGCTATTCTCCCATGGAGACGATCGTAGAGATGCTGGATGTAGTCCTGTGGAACGGCTTGCCATGCCATTTCCACCTGGCGCCTCAGTTGGACCAGCGTTCGTGCTGGACGTGCAGACCGCGTGAGACGACGCTTCATCCAGTCCCAAACATGCTCAATGGGGGACAGATCCGGAGATCTTGCTGGCCAGGGTAGTTGACTTACACCTTCTAGAGCACGTTGGGTGGCACGGGATACATGCGGACGTGCATTGTCCTGTTGGAACAGCAAGTTCCCTTGCCGGTCTAGGAATGGTAGAACGATGGGTTCGATGACGGTTTGGATGTACCGTGCACTATTCAGTGTCCCCTCGACGATCACCAGTGGTGTACGGCCAGTGTAGGAGATCGCTCCCCACACCATGATGCCGGGTGTTGGCCCTGTGTGCCTCGGTCGTATGCAGTCCTGATTGTGGCGCTCACCTGCACGGCGCCAAACACGCATACGACCATCATTGGCACCAAGGCAGAAGCGACTCTCATCGCTGAAGACGACACGTCTCCATTCGTCCCTCCATTCACGCCTGTCGCGACACCACTGGAGGCGGGCTGCACGATGTTGGGGCGTGAGCGGAAGACGGCCTAACGGTGTGCGGGACCGTAGCCCAGCTTCATGGAGACGGTTGCGAATGGTCCTCGCCGATACCCCAGGAGCAACAGTGTCCCTAATTTGCTGGGAAGTGGCGGTGCGGTCCCCTACGGCACTGCGTAGGATCCTACGGTCTTGGCGTGCATCCGTGCGTCGCTGCGGTCCGGTCCCAGGTCGACGGGCACGTGCACCTTCCGCCGACCACTGGCGACAACATCGATGTACTGTGGAGACCTCACGCCCCACGTGTTGAGCCATTCGGCGGTACGTCCACCCGGCCTCCCGCATGCCCACTATACGCTCTCGCCCAAAGTCCGTCAACTGCACATACGGTTCACGTCCACGCTGTCGCGGCATGCTACCAGTGTTAAAGACTGCGATGGAGCTCCGTATGCCACGGCAAACTGGCTGACACTGACGGCGGCGGTGCACAAATGCTGCGCAGCTAGCGCCATTCGACGGCCAACACCGCGGTTCCTGGTGTGTCCGCTGTGCCGTGCGTGTGATCATTGCTTGTACAGCCCTCTCGCAGTGTCCGGAGCAAGTATGGTGGGTCTGACACACCGGTGTCAATGTGTTCTTTTTTCCATTTCCAGGAGTGTACATAAAATTAATAAATACACTCTTCTTTCACTACTTGCACCCCATTCTTCCGTCGAGATGTTAAATTAACTTTATGTTTGGTTACCTGACGGCTGATATGTAATATTCTCTTTAAATATTCATTATGGCTGGTTACACTAATGCGGATGCTTTCCTGCAGTGTTGCTAGCCCTAACGTGCTCCCTTTTTTTCTGGATGGCCCTACAGCTGAAGAGAGGTAGGTGGACAGATCGGAAAAATGCGTGGCATGGCATTTGAATCAAGAAGTGGTTTTTAAAGTGGAACAGTTATGGTTTTTCCGTCTGCGGCAGATACTTCCCTAGCTTCGAAAAGTCTGTCAGTGTCGTGGAAAACGATACGTGAATTGCAGTAATCATAATATATATTCAAGCCAAGGGATCTGGGCCGGCCGTTGTGGCCGTGCGGTTCTAGGCGCTTCAGTCTGGAACCGCGTGACCGCTACGGTCGCAGGTTCGAATCCTGCCTCGGGCATGGATGTGTGTGATGTCCTTAGGTTAGTTAGGTTTAAGTAGTTCTAAGTTCTAGGGGACTGATGACCACAGATGTTAAGTCCCATAGTGCTCAGAGCCATTTGATCTGGCAAACAATAATATTCCACAACCTAAAACACGCGTTAGTGAAGTACATTCAAAACAAAAGTACGTGTTAAACTGAGCACTGAATAATTAGTAATTGTGAAATCCTGCCTTGGAACGGAACGAAGCCATTTGTGTCTCGTTACATTATTTTTGGGAAACCTCAACGCACTGACCTTGTTTTCCGCTACGTGATTCCCATTACATTTCGGTATGCAACACTTCAGAACCACAAGGTAGATGAAACTGCACAAACGTATTTTATGTTGCTTTAAACTCTCACAAACCGAACTTAGTATCACAGAATATAATTTCTGTGCACTCAGGTAATAATCTCGTAACACAATGAGTATTTTTGTACTCAACACACTGTTGATACGACACAGCTGTTGACTTTCGCCACTTCTCGCTGACGTCAAACCTAAGAGTTCTCGCGGTTGTACGGCCTTATCGTCCAGATGGTATTGGTTAAGCGCGAGAGACCACTACAGCACAGGCAATAGCTGCTCTGGTGAAGGTAAAACCCTTTTCAAAAACATGGTGCGCTATAGTAGGGAAAGAAAAGTGTCAAAAATGTGAAAAAGTTTAAGCCCTTTCGTATTTGCCAGGTACCGTGCGGACTGGTGAATTGTATTGCTGCCGGCCGGTGTGGCCGAGCGGTCCTAGGCACTACAGTCTGGAACCGCGCGACCGCTACGGTCGCAGGTTCGAATCCTGCATCGGGCGTGGACGCGTGTGATGTCCTTAGGTTAGTTAGGTTTAAGTAGTTCTAAGTTCTAGGGGACTGATGACCTCAGAAGTTAAGTCCCATTGTGCACAGAGTCATTTGAACCATTTTTTGAACTGTATTGCAGTTCCCGACGTGTGTGCTCGCCGAGTTTCGTGCGAGCGGAAGAAAGGGCGACCATTCCCGCAGTGAAAGCGCCCGCTTAGTCCAGCGCAATTATTTCCGCATTCACGAAGTGGCAGGTGACATCAGTGCGGCAGGCCTTTTTTTAATACTTCTGAAGCGTGGCTCCAGTTCAGCCGAAAAACAGACCAGCTCTAAATGACATTTTCTCCCATTAAGCTGTCCGCCCCAGGGGCGGCTGGCTGCGATGCCGTAAGTCGATTACCCGAAGCTAATGGCTCGGCGGTTGGCCAAGGCACTCTTCCACGGGATTTGCGATAGCGACAGAGAAATCGGGAGGCGACAGAAAGCGTTCGGATTTGTCCGCTCAGTTAGGATGCTCTCGTATTTCTTCAACGGTTATTTGTTCCCTTACTGTCTTCGAAAACAGCGAATGGGGATGTCTTTCGCCGGCCGGGGTGGCCGAGCGGTTCTAGGCGCTACAGTCTGGAACCACGCGGCCGCTACGGTCGCAGGTTCGAATCCTGCCTCGGGCATGGGTGTGTGTGATGTCCTTAGGTTAGTTAGCTTTAAGTAGTTGTAAGTTCTAGGGGACTGATGACCTCAGCATTTAAATCCCATAGTGCTCAGAGCCATCTGATGTCTTTCACCTCTCCTCTTGTGTCAATGTATGCTAGGTTTTTGTTATGAAGATGTACTTCCCATTACACCAGACACTGAGTAGTCTCAAGAGAAATGGCGTACCATTGAAATATCTTAAGAATACTTCTACACAATCTATGGTACTGAGCTTTTTCACTTCGCATATATGTTGGCAATATAAGACTACCATTATCTATTTTCAGGCAGACGAAAGCTTCATAAACTCTTGATCAGTGTGTTTCGCAACGTTATTAAGCATCAAAATGCATAAATAAATTTTATTTAACTGACACTAGGAGAAATATAAAACCACAGAATGTGGAGGAAGCGAAAGAAGGTATATAAGTCTAAAATGAGTTTAACAGCAAGTGCAAAGTGGGAAAGGATGTAGACGAGAAATGCAAACCTGTAGAAGCATGCGAGCGGTTCTAAGCGCTACAGTCTGGAACCGCGTGACCGCTACGGTCGCAGGTTCGAATCCTGCCTCGGGCATGGATGTGTGTGATGTCCTTAGGTTAGTTAGGTTTAAGTAGTTCTACGTTCTAGGGGACTGATGACCTCAGAAGTTAAGTCCCATAGAGCTCAGAGCCATTTTTTGTAGAAGCATGTATGACCTGAAAAAGATAGATTTCCCCTTCATGAAAATAACCTTTAAAGAAGACAAAAGCAGCAGTACGAATACCAGATAAGCCAGTACTAAATAAAGGCTGAAAGACATTAAGAATGTTGTATAAAATGGGTATACGAGGGGAATGAACATGAAGATGTTGTTGTTGTTGTGGTCTTCAGTCCTGAGACTGGTTTGTTGCAGCTCTCCATGCTACTCTATCCTGTGCAAGCTTCTTCATCTCCCAGTATCTACTGCAACCTACATCCTTCTGAATCTGCTTAGTGTATTCATCTCTTGGCCTCCCTCTACGATTTTTACCCTCCACACTGCCCTCCAATGCTAAATTTGTGATCCCTTGATGCCTCAAAACATGTCCTACCAACCGATCCCTTCTTCTAGTCAAGTTGTGCCACAAACTTCTCTTTTCCCCAATCCTATTCAATACCTCCTCATTAGTTACGTGATCCACCCACCTTATCTTCAGCATTCTTCTGTAGCACCACATTTCGAAAGCTTCTATTCTCTTCTTGTCCAAACTAGTTATCGTCCATGTTTCACTTCCATACATGGCTACACTCCATACAAATACTTTCAGAAACGACTACCTGACACTTAAATCTATACTCGATGTCAACAAAGTCCTCTTCTTGAGAAACGCTTTCCTTGCCATTGCCAGTCTACATTTTATATCCTCTCTACTTCGACCATCATCGGTTATTTTACTCCCTAAATAGCAAAACTCCTTTACTACTTTAAGTGTCTCATTTCCTAATCTAATTCCCTCAGCATCGCCCGACTTAATTTGACTACATTCCATTATCCTCGTTTTGCTTTTGTTGATGTTCATCTTATATCCTCCTTTCAGGACACTGTCCATTCCGTTCAACTGCTCTTCCAAGTCCTTTGCTGTCTCCGACAGAACCACAATGTCATCGGCGAACCTCAAAGTTTTTACTTCTTCTCCATGAATCCTAATACCTATTCCGAATTTTTCTTTTGTTTCCTTTACTGCTTGCTCAATATACAGATTGAATAACATCGGGGAGAGGCTACAACCCTGTCTTACTCCTTTCCCAACCACTGCTTCCCTTTCATGCCCCTCGACTCTTATAACTGCCATCTGGTTTCTGTACAAACTGTAAATAGCCTTTCGCTCCCTGTATTTTACCCCTGCCACCTTCAGAATTTGAAAGAGAGTATTCCAGTTAACATTGTCAAAAGCTTTCTCTAAGTCTACAAATGCTAGAAACGTAGGTTTCCCTTTTCTTAATCTTTCTTCTAAGATAAGTCGTAAGGTCAGTATTGCCCCACATGAAGATAAACGTGTAGAAAGGGAAGAACAAGCAAATCAGTACGAAATGGATGTGGCACAGCGAGAAGAATTTGACTAAGCATTGGAAGACTTAATTCAAAACAAGGCACCTTTCAGAAATATTGAGGTTCTCGCGATAATGTACCACGGAATTTGTGATTATGTGGCTCGTAATATACCGTCCTTCGCCCCTATGAGTCTGCGGGAGAGATGTGCTGTCCGTCCGTCAAACACCTGTAATCGCCCTGTGTGGCTGTTCACTCATTTGGTAGGCAATGCTCAGCGATACTGAATGTCACTCTAGACACAAAAAAATGGTTCAAATTGCTCTAAGCACTATGGGACTTTACATGTGAGGTCATCAGTCCCATAGACTTAGAACTGCTTAAACCTAACTAATCTAAGGACACCACACACATCCACGCCCGACGCAGGATTCGAACCTGCGACCGTAGCAGCAGCGTGTTTCCGAACTGAAGCGCCTAGAACCGCTCTTCCACAGCGGCCGGCGCAAAAATATATGATACCGGCGTAATACCCTAAACTTTAAGAAGAATGTAGTTCTTTTAATTAAATTTATTGGCCTTTAACTTACACCTTACAACGAGCTCACACTTACACAAAATATGCAGGCATTGATACAACACACACAGTTACAAAGACCTTAAAGTCAGCTCACACTTACGTAAAATTTACAGACATTGATGCAACGTACACAGTTACGGACAGACTGATACCGTATAAAATGTTGTAGAATGCTTTTGTGCAGTCCGTTATGAGTGGTATTTGATCCCAGGTACTTGTGGCAGTAATGAATCTTCACCGCACGTAAAAGAGTCTATGACCCTCTGCTCTCCAATACGTCATGCAGGTTGGCAATGGATGGAAAAGTTCTTGTAAAATGAATGGAGTACTTCCATGAAGTCTGGGGCAGCCAAACAGAAAACTGTCTCTACGACATGCAGCCTGTGAAGTTTATGGAAAGATCTCTGGTTAAATTTGATTCTAGCTGTTAGGGAGGTTACGTACGTAGGTACTGAGTATGCGTAATAGGGAACCGATGGGTTGTAGTCTGCCACTTGTCTTTCTGTCTTGTTGTTTCCTCGCATTCCACTTGCCAGTTTTCTATCACGCGTCTGTCTGGCATGTATCGGCAATTCGAACAGCATTCGTTTGGTACACTCTGTCACAGCAGCATCTTTGGCTAAGGGGATAACAGCTTCATTGCTAGTGATAGCACATTATGATTTCATGCACGTGGAAGAACGAAATGTCCCCCTTCATGCATCGATTCCAACATTTCTCTGAAAACAGAAGACAGGTGCTGACAGGTGTGATATTACAAAAAAAAAAAAAAAAAATCAGTTAAATATGAATTTGTTGAAAAATATTGGTGCAAATTATTTATAGGAGAATGGAAGAATTGGTAGAAGTCCATCTTGTGGAAGAATAGTGTGGTTTTGGGAGAAATATAGGACCAGACGAGGCAATATTACCCTTATGACTCATCTTAGAGCGAAACAAACACTGGCAGCAGTTACTTCTGTAAAATATCTGGGAGTATGCGTGCGGAACGATTTGAAGTGGAATGATCATATAAAACTAATTGTTGGTAAGGCGGGTACCAGGTTGAGATTCATTGGGAGAGTCCTTAGAAAATGTAGTCCATCAACAAAGGAGGTGGCTTACAAAACTCTCGTTCGACCTATACTTGAGTATTGCTCATCAGTGTGGGATCCGTACCAGATCGGGTTGACGGAGGAGATAGAGAAGATCCAAAGAAGAGCGGCGCGTTTCCTCACAGGGTTATTTGGTAACCGTGATAGCGTTACGGAGATGTTTAGCAAACTCAAGTGGCAGACTCTGCAAGAGAGGCGCTCTGCACTGCGGTGTAGCTTGCTGTCCAGGTTTCGAGAGGGTGCGTTTCTGGATGAGGTATCGAATATATTGCTTCTCCCTACTTATACCTCCCGCGGAGATCACGAATGGTAAATTAGAGAGATTTGAGCGCGCACGGAGGCTTTCAGACAGTCGTTCTTCCCGCGAACCATACGCGACTGGAACAGGAAAGGGAGGTAATGACAGTGGCACGTAAAGTGCCCTCAGGCACACACCGTTGGGTGGCTTGCGGAGTATAAATGTAGATGTAGATGTAGAAACGGGTCAGTTTTCATTCCCATTAACAATACTAGTAACACATTCGAGAGATAAAGAGATCTTTTGGTGTTTGTGTTAGTACGATGCGGGTTTTGATATGCCAGCTAATCTTAGACGATGATTGTGTACTTTGATATTAGTTTCTCACAATGTTTTTTCCAGTTATTGCGTGTCGGTTTGAACGTGACTGGCTAGTGTTGTTTCTTAATCCTGGTGCGACACTCGGCTGGTGTGGGTGGCTAATGGTCCCAGATCCGCAGAGCGTATGGGGTCACCGGCATACCTGACTGTTCCGGTAAAGGCGTTGCCATTGCAATCGGTAGTCCGGCCACTTCAGTCTGTCACCCTCGGCGTGGGATGTACAGGCAGCCTTGTTGACGGACACTTTGCCACGTTTCCGAACACTGAGCATGTCTTAGGATTCTTGGCAACTACGCCTACACATTAGGCCCGGCAACGAATCTGATTTCATGGTTCAAGCTGGATCGATGAGCAGAAAGGATGTTTCTGAAAAATTTTAGTGAGCAGTTTGGTACTTAGGTAAGGTCATGTGGAGGCCTAGGTACGCAGTCCTAAATTATGCCACTCCTGAATTTCACCTCTTCTTCCCTGACATTGATACTTGTGGGTTATTCACCCGAGTGGTTGATGTGAGAAGCTGCGTTCTCGTTGACTGGGCGATGTCCTAGAAATTAGCGGAGTTAGTAGGTTGGCGTCATCTTTCGGAGAGGCGGTAATTCGAGTTCTTTCACACTGGTGCGAGTTGCCTCCGTTTCCCAGGGAAATTTGTATAACTAAAATATGAGGTGATTGGCTCAAGTGTTGGATAAGTTCATGATGATGATGTTTAGTTTGTGGGGCGCTCAACTAAGCGGTTATCAGCGCCTGTACAAAGTCCCAACCTTTGCTCAGTCCGATCTCGCCACTTTCATGAATGATGATGAAATGATGAGTACAACATAAACACTCAGTCATCTCGAGGCAGGTAAAAATTCCTGACCCTGTCGGGAATCGAACCCCGGACCCCGTGGTAAGTGGATGAGTTAGTAGCGTTTGTCCGTAAGTTTAGTAAACACAGCAGGTACACATAACAAAGGCTTTACTCATCAATAATGTATTCTCCTTCACTATTTCCAACAGTCTACCAAAGCTGAGGTAACTTTCAGATTCTGCGACTGTAGAAATCTAGTGGTTTTGAGGTGAAGAGCTCCTCAAGCCATGTTCGGAGCGCTTTTTTATCCGGGAAGCAAGTTCCTTGAAGGTTGTTCGATAGAGACGGGAAAAGGTAAAAATCTGGGGGTGCAAGATCCCAACCTAACTCCTGTGTAGAGTTTTCTGTCAGCCTACAGGATGCGGGCGCGCATTGTCGCGGAGTATCACTTCATACAGTCTTTCCGGTCATCGTTCTCGGATTGCGTCTGCAAGACGTTTCAATTATTGACAATAAATGTCAACTGTGATGGTTACAACCAACAGGGTAAGCAATTCGTTGTACACCACACCGTCACTGTTCCACCAGACGCATTTACATTGTCTTTTGTGGATCCACGCAGATCTTTGTATGGGGAGTTGCTGCTTCGTTTGGTGATCAAACATTCCTTTCTTTTCCCTATGTCAGCGTAAAGGCTCCACTCCTCATCACCAGTAATGATACAAGATAGGAATGGTCAGTGTTTTTCACGAGCCAATTGATGAAGAGCAAGCAGAGATGGGTATGTTGACACCCGGCTGCTTTTTGTGATTTTGGATTAGAGCATGCGGTACCAATACACCCGATTTTTGAACCCTCCTCATTGCATGCAAATGTCGCACGATGGTGCAATGAACATAGTTCATCACATCTGCCAGTTCTCCAATACACTGACGAGGATCATTGTGGATTAATACATTTAAACGCTCTTCATCAAACTCCAAAAGTCTTCCTGAATGTGGAGACACTTGGAAACTTCCTGCCCTGCTCTGTCCAGTGCCATTATTCCCATACACGGCGCATGCGTTTCTGGCCGCCTCAGCTGCCGTCACCCCTCTGCACAACTCAAACAGAAGAGTGTGTCGGAAATGTTCAGATTTCTCCACTTGGCACTCCATTTCATAGCGTTCACAGTTCCAATCGCTACCTGCAAATGACAAAATGACGATATGTAAACTCAAGTAGCAACAGTGAACGACAAATAAGAAACTACAATCGATAAATAAATCCATAGCAACTGGAATACCAACACGCAAAACAAAAAACGCTACGAACTTATGCACCAACCTAATAGTAACAAACTTTTTAGAAGAGAGAGCGAATGTATGCTACATGGTCTGTCATTGGCTGATTCACTAACATTCTGTCTGATTGGACAAACAGTAATGTTCGGCGGTCTTCCCGTAGAGAGCTTAGAAGAGCGTCGTTTTAACTGTACCCTCGGCTGGGACGCAAAGGCGAACAGTGTTTTCGGTCTTGACGCCAAGCCGCGGAGACACTTGGTCGGGATCTGCGGCGCGAACTTCCTCGTCTGTGCAGGCCGTGGCAGCTTTTTCAGTACAGTGCACTTGCTGAGGTCACAGCTTGCCTTTTCGTCTCTTAAAGTTGGTCAGTTATGGCAGCAATACGAGGTGAGAAGTTAGTGATGAGACAGGAGTAGGTGCATTTACGGTTGAAGCACGGGGGATTTCGCTTTAAATCAAATTTTGGCAGTCGTTGGTGTAGCCGTGACTCAGTTATTTGGCTTTCCGCATGCATGTTATGCATGTTCCTAACACCACCTGAACGACGCAATCATTATGTCCCACCCCATTATATTTGACTGACCTCGTGAGTGTGAATTACCATATTGTGTTCTTCCCTCGCCCTTGGATTTGATGTTACGATTTCTACTCAACTCCAGTCTGTCAGTAAGTTAAATATTGCGTTGTTTCTAACGTGCTGTTCATCCTGAGGAATATTCTGTAATAAATGGTGCCATGGTCTCAGTTACCTCTCCCGGGGGCGATCTGCATATCGAGCGATTCAGATCGAAAGCAGTGTATATGTTCAGCCGTATCCCAGTGGTGTCTTTCAGTACAGACTCATGAAATGTGAACGTACTTTTACAGCATTTCTAGACTAACAGAAAGCTTTTAACAGTGCTAATGGGACGTACCCTTTCAAACTATGAAGAAATCCGAAGTAAAATACAGGGAACGAACGATTATCTACGAATTGTAAAGAAACTGGAGTGTAGTTATAAGAGTCGAAGACCGTGACACGGAAGTGTTAGTTCAAATGGGAGTAAATCTTGGTTTCGCAATATTCTGTCGGTCTCTGAAGAAACAGACACATATAAAACTGAACTATATAGTACTGATGTTCCACAGCACCGTTTATTTTATGGTTCCTTATTTTCCTGCTTTCTGGTTTTTGGGCTATCCTCAGACGACTTAGGATGAACAGGGAGTCCATACAACATCAGCTAGAATTTATAGCTGCAGCGGGCTACAGTATTCTTAGAGTAAACGGTTGCTGTGTATTTCATAGTTTGCTGGCAATTATCGGTAGACTCCTAACTACATACAGGATGGGGACCGATTTGTTGTCAGTCTGAAAAAAAAATTGCTCTGACCACTACGGGATTTAACATCTGAGGTCATCAGTCCCCTATAACTTAGAACCACTTAAACCTAACTAAGCTAAGGACATCACACACATCCATGCCCGAGGCAGGATTCTAACCTGCGACCGTAGCGGTATCGTGGTTCCAGACTGAAGCGCCTAGAACCGATCGGCCACACCGGCCGGCTGTCAGTCTCATTTAGTGCCTTCTGAGGAGAATGCAGAAGTGCTGTTCTTCTCCGTTTCTTCTTTCTACTGCCTTATCAGTTAGGGTAGGAATACATCCGTTACTCCATGCTATTTCTTTTAATTCATTTTCGAAACCTGATTTGGTTTGTGATACAGATAGCAGACAGTGCGCCACGGAATGGAAGGCTGCATTTTTGTTTGTTATACTATGCTGGGAATCGGCAGCTATCACCGTGTCTGTGGAAGTTACTTTGCTGTATGTCTTAAATAAATGTCTTCATTAACTAATGTCAAGTCTAAGAAGCTGCATAAGTCTCCTCCCAACTTCATTGTCAACTTAATTTTACTGCGGTGTGAATTTACGCGTTGGAAAAATTTATTTAATTTCCTTGCGGTATCTGTCCACAAGCCCAGCGCATACCTAGTCCAGCACTGTATTTTAGAACTTAAATCATTTATTCGTAAATATTTATTCAAAATCGTCCATAAATATTTCAGCCAACAAGGGGCTCAGAGAGGATCCTGTTGCTAGCCCATCTGACTGACTGTACAGATTCTGCTGAAATAGGAAATAATTTTGCTTTAAGCATGTTCAGTAGCCAGTTTTATAGTCTCTGTCTCCACTGCACTTATTCTGGCTTTTTGTAACAAATCTTTTAAAGTTTCCAAAGCCTTTCCAACAGGAGACAAAATGGCTGCTGTCATCAAATGAGAACTAGGTGGAATGCGTGCAACTTTAAGTTCTAACTCCTACCCCAGGGAATTACATGTTCCAAATTTTTGTTGAAATTTAATTTTTGTTTTAATTCATGAATCTAACGCTTAGAGTAAATTATCACAAGCTGCTGAAACTGAAGACACAACAGGTCTCATTGGAATACCTTCTCTGTTTAGCTTACGTAACTCTTACAATCTTCGTGCTGTTGGAGTCTTGTTTGTGATGTAACTGGAGTCAGTGTCAGTAAATATGCGTTCACAGGTTTTCGTAAGGTTAACAAGGTTCTAGATTTGTAGCCTTTTCATCGCGTCACTAAATCTGCACATTGAGCAAGCATTGAATGGAAATTTGTAGCTTCTAACTTAAAAGACTTTTGTTGAAATTTTGTAAGCCTCTTTTCGTGAGATGTTATTCGAGTGGCTGCCCACTTTCTACATTTTTGTTGCACTCTTTCGTCTGTAAAAATATCCTGTAACAATTC
This sequence comes from Schistocerca cancellata, assembly GCF_023864275.1. Classification (NCBI taxonomy): domain Eukaryota; kingdom Metazoa; phylum Arthropoda; class Insecta; order Orthoptera; family Acrididae; genus Schistocerca; species Schistocerca cancellata. The sequence continues at coordinate 8,580,125 of NC_064628.1, read as the reverse complement.
GCTTCGCCCTTTTCTGTACACGCTCACCATTCGCTGTTACTGTGGCCTGATAAACGTCCAACACTCTTGAGCAGTACTCAAGTATGGAACTTACGAGTGTTTTGTATAAAATCTCATTTGTTGACTACCTCCAGTTTGCCAGTATGCTAACAAGGAATGATAGCCTGTCACTTCCAGTAACTGAACCTACGACATGGTTCAAATGGCTCTGAGCACTATGGGACTTAAATTTTGAGGTCATCAGTCCCCTAGAACTTAGAAGTACTTAAACCTAACTAACCTTAGGACATCACACACATCCATGCTCGAGGCAGGATTCGAACCTGCGACCGTAGCGGTCACGCGGTTCCAGACTGTAGCGCCTAGAACCGCTCGGTCACCCTGGCAGGCTGAACCTACGAGGTCATTCCACTTCACATCAGCGTTATTGTTATTCCCAAATATTTGTGTGTCATGACTGAATCTAGTTGAGACTCAGTACTCCTGCAGTGAAAAGATACCATGGTTTTATGCTTTGTGAAATACAGAAGTTCGGACTTCTCTGCATTAACAGACAGCAAAGGACTGGTATTTTGATGGGATCTAAATCGATATTACTAAAATTTTAGTCGAAAATGATGACCTAAAAGCCTAAGATTCCAACTAATACGACCTGCTAAGTCACTGACGCATAAGGTGAACAGCAACAGTCCTACGATACTACTCTAGAACTTACCAGGTATTGCTTCAGTTTGTAGATAACTTCAGTGACAATAAGGGTCTGCGGACTACCTCCTGAATGCTTAAACAATAGATTTTCGAAAGTCTGGAAGCATCACATCAACCTGGTTCTCTCCGTAAATTGCAATGAAGGTATCTCGTGAGAAGAAGAGCAGTTGAGTTTCACATCAGTGGTAGCACATTCCAAAACGAAAATGATTTTTATGGTTCCATATGTTCCTAAGTACCTATAAGGAGTGGATATCTTTGGATTTTACGTGCAGTTACTAATTATTTCCACCACTATACATTCCTGGAAAGAGAAACGATATGTCGAAACTGGAGAGTAAGAAACGGTCATTCTGTTGCATGGGACGGGGCAGTTGTAATTAGGCAATTAATAGCAACATTCCTGGAAGGAGAAACGATATGTCGAAACTGGAGAATAGGAAACGGTCATTCTGTTGCATGGGACGGGGCAGTTGTAATTAGGCAACTAATAGCAAATAATTTCTGACTTGCTCCACATCAAGCTCAGCTATCTTCATACTTTTAAGACAATTGCCCGCAGTTAAGTGCGGAACGTGATCCTGCGGCTATCGTTACGGTGTACGTTCTTTCCCTGCCACGACATATGACTGGAACGTGACTCCGTCGTGTCGTATCAACTTTCCCATTACGGAGCTTGTTTTCAAGGAACACGTCTTACGGTGGCAGTAACTGCGGTCCAGGTACGTGAACGGTCAGGAATGGATCATTTACGGACAGTCATATGTTCAACATGTAAGAACAGAAAGTCTTTGGCTCTGCCTGGTTCGCACTGAACAGCAGTAAGATGACACACTCGTCGGCACGTTCTGGATGCTGTCTGTTACGTCGTGTTGAGATTCAAAGGCGTGCATGTAAAATATATGTCACACATATTTAACACATTTTATGCGTGTTTGTACCCATATTTCACCTGTAGGTCTAGCGAATTTCGCCCTGCAGTTTCATCTTCACGCAACTCAATGTTTATGAAGTCATATCTCCTGAATTATATGTCGTACAATGATATATTTTTGTAGGTACATCCAGTGGTACATTTACCTACTGTCTACGAAAAGCGTTTCCAATAAAACTAGTAGCAACCACTGAATAAACTTAACGTTCTGCATCATGCAGTAGTTTTTCATGCTTTCAGTGTTTATGATGTCATATCTCCTGAGCTAAGGATCGTACAATGATGTAATTTTTCTGGTGCATTCAGTGATGTACAGGGTGTTTCAAAAATGACCGGTATATTTGAAACGGCAATAAAAACTAAACGAGCAGCGATAGAAATACACCGTTTGTTGCAATATGCTTGGGACAACAGTACATTTTCAGGCGGACAAACTTTCGAAATTACAGTAGTTACAATTTTCAACAACAGATGGCGCTGCAAGTGATGTGAAAGATATAGAAGACAACGCAGTCTGTGGGTGCGCCATTCTGTACGTCGTCTTTCTGCTGTAAGCGTGTGCTGTTCACAACGTGTGAGTGTGCTGTAGACAACATGGTTTATTCCTTAGAACAGAGGATTTTTCTGGTGTTGGAATTCCAACGCCTAGAACACAGTGTTGTTGCAACAAGACGAAGTTTTCAACGGAGGTTTAATGTAACCAAAGGACCGATAAGCGATACAATAAAGGATCTGTTTGAAAAATTTCAACGGACTGGGAACGTGACGGATGAACGTGCTGGAAAGGTAGGGCGACCGCATACGGCAAACACGGAGGGCAACGCGCAGCTAGTGCAGCAGGTGATCCGACAGCGGCCTCGGGTTTCCGTTCGCCGTGTTGCAGCTGCGGTCCAAATGACGCCAACGTCCACGTATCGTCTCGTGCGCCAGAGTTTACACCTCTATCCGTACAAAATTAAAACGCGGCAACCCCTCAGCGCCGCTACCATTGCTGCACGAGAGACATTCGCTAACGATATAGTGCACAGGATTGATGACGGCGATATGCATGTGGGCAGCATTTGGTTTACTGACGAAGCTTATTTTTACCTGGATGGCTTCGTCAATAAACGGAACTGGCGCATATGGGGAACCGAAAAGCCCCATGTTGCAGTCCCATCGTCCCTGCATCCTCAAAAAGTACTGGTCTGGGCCGCCATTTCTTCCAAAGGAATCATTGGCCCATTTTTCAGATCCGAAACGATTACTGTATCACGCTATCTGGACATTCTTCGTGAATTTGTGGCGGTACAAACAGCCTTAGACGACACTGCGAACGCCTCGTGGTTTATGCAAGACGGTGCCCGGCCACATCGCACGGCCGACGTCTTTAATTTCCTGAATGAATATTTCGATGATCGTGTGATTGCTTTGGGCTATCCGAAACATACAGGAGGCGGCGTGGATTGGCCTCCCTATTCGCCACACATGAACCCCTGTGACTTCTTTCTGTGGGGACACTTGAAAGACCAGGTGTACCGCCAAAATCCAGGAACAATTGAACAGCTGAAGCAGTACATCTCACCTGCATGTGAAGCCATTCCGCCAGACACGTTGTCAAAGGTTTCGGGTAATTTCATTCAGAGACTACGCCATATTATTGCTACGCATGGTGGATATGTGGAAAATATCGTACTATAGAGTTTCCCAGACCGCAGCGCCATCTGTTGTTGAAAATTGTAACTACTGTAATTTCGAAAGTTTGTCTGCCTGAAAATGTACTGTTGTCCCAAGCATATTGCAACGAACAGTGTATTTCTATCGCTGCTTGTTTAGAGTTTATTGCCGTTTCAAATATACCGGTCATTTTTGAAACACCCTGTATGTGAAGCCTGTCTACAGAATTTTTTGCACATACAGTTAGTAGTAAAGGAGTAATAAATTAAAACGTGTAGCTTCACGTGACGGTTTTACTGTATGAACAGTGAAAATGTAGTAAGCGATAAAATTTTTCCCTGTCATCATTTTTTTTTTTTTGGGGGGGGGGGGGGTCGTCAGCAAGAAAAATTTTGTTCCAAGTCCCCAAGTGCCCACATTCTCAGTTAGTGGATGACTAACTTGTAAGTGTTCTCGCGTCGTGGGCTACGCTGCTTTTGTACACCCACCCCTACCCCTTTGGTAGGTGGGTGGTTATTACATACACAGTGATCATTTCCAGACAGTAAATGATGTGTTCACCAAGTTTAGTTGAAATCGGTCCAGCAGTTTAGGAGCAGATGTGAAACACACAGAGATAAATACGTATCTATTTTCATTTTTATGATTTTTATGGTTTTATCATATTTCGCCCATATCCCTCCTTTCATTGCTATAGAATCAACTTTCTGTTGAATACTAATCGCAGAGTCCGTTCTTGGAATTGATGATCATGTCGCATCGTTTCGGGTGCAAGGAACTTACGACATTACGGAATCTGCCAGCAATTAGACCGAGACTTCATATACTCAAATTTCTGACACTCATAATAGGCAGTAAGTTAAAATAAGAAGGTAGTGGAAGTTTGGATGACTAGATGTAGGTAACTAACAATATTGAAACTACCATGACACAGTTCTCACGTGGACATTCTAATGGATGGTCCCACTAGTTTCTATGACTCCATATAAAGTTTACTACACAACGTAACAACACAGTAGCAACATATACAGTGTGATACCGAAATCCTTGGAGAAAATTTCTCGGGTTATTCAGGGACTTTTCTGAGTATTTTGGTAAGAAGACCCCTGATCTCCGGTGGCTCTTTACAGACTAATAATATAGTTATGTTTTATTCGGTTTGTTATTAGCGTTGTCTTTGTTTGTGTGAAAATAGCTTAAGAAAACATCCAACACAAAACACGCAGTGGTGAAACAACTCTCAGAGTGATACAAAATTACTGTGATGCATTTGCCATCGCTAAGGGAAAAACTCAGCATTTCATCACTGTGCCGCTCTTTCACTGCATTCAGTGAAGACGTGCACGAGGTGTGTTCCGGCCAACTCTTCGTAAGTAAACATTTCCACATCCAAGACTCCCGGACAACAAAACACTAGACAGAATCGAGCAGCACCAAAAACAAGCTTGAGATCGAAGAGTAACTCGATCATTTCTGTTGTCAACAGCAAGTACCTTGAGTGTATGAAACAAGACACACAGCCCATACTATCGACATTTGCACTGTTTGTAACCTCCCCCTCACTTATCGACCTTAATGACAGTGAAAAATTAAACCGCGTGTACCTAATGGAAATTTGGGGAAAGCAATCGTCACCGAAGTTAATCTGTCGATAAAGAGGGAGGAAAGGGTTACATCTAAATGAAAGGAAAAATGCTAATGAAACTGGTGGAAATTAATTTTGAAATAGGGGTAAAGTTAATAAAGGAAGTAAATGTGCGGCCGTTACGTTAACAATCAACTAGCGGTAATTAGATATTTGAGATTTCGGGGAAATTACGGTCGCCAGTCCTAAGGACAATTACTATAGTAACTGAAAAAGAAAGGTTATTACACATGTAACTAGCACTAGAAGCGTGGCAACTGAGGGTTGACACGTGTAGTGTGAAAACTGAAAGTTTGTCAGAAGCAATAAATTTCGCTACACTCTGACTTAATTTAGCAAAAGAATTAATAAAACCGAAAAATCGAAAGTTAATTTAGTGACTGAAGTTAATAGTGAGCTTTCTTTCTGAAGCACATCGAAATTCAATAAAATACGGTTAGTCTTGGACTACCTCAACAATCATTTCAAAAGCTACTTGAATCTACGCAATTTAGAAATAAGAGATTTAACTTTGAACTTGAATTAAATGATTCTGAACAATTAACAATAGTAAAATTTAGTACGTACCAAGCAGAGCTGCAGTCACAGGTGAGCTAAAATACGGTAACAAAACTCGCACTCTTAATTTGTGGTTGTGTAATCTAGATATTGTAGCCAGCTATGAATACTTTAACTGAACTTTGAAATTAAAGTAGCGAAATTGAATTATATTACTTTAATGCTGGCGTTTGAATTTCAACGACACTCGGGTTCATTTCCGAAAAGGAAGGGACCCTGCTTGGCAATGCAATTGGGACAATGAGCAACAAAGGTTCATGCTAAGTTGCTGTAATTTTGTGATGCAACAATTTTTAAAGTTTGAAAAGCTGAGGTCTGCCATACAGTTCTAAAACTTAACGTGCTTCCAGTCTTCCTTGTTGGTTGATTGAAGGTTTGAAGCCGACGATCGAGGAGGTGGCGACAGTCACTCATTGTCGGCCGTCGCTGTTGCAGAAGCTGGATGTTGGCGCGCCTCCTTCTCGACACGGTCGCCAGGCGAAACGGGCTCTTGATGTGCGCCAGCTAATGCTTCCCGTCCGCGACACCATGTCAGAAACTATCATCGCAAGTCGAGCGCAATTACATGCTGCCAAACCCCGAAAGCGCGGCAACTCGCGGGAGCTTCACACAACACACCTGCTCCACTGCACCACCCCAGCCAGACCCTCTCTGCCCGCGCTCCACGCGACAGAGTTAACACTACCAAAGATCCTAAACACTCTGGTTCTCCACACGACCTATCGATGTATTCGTTCGATAGCATAGTTTTCCCTAGGCAAGACCCAGCGTAAAATACAAATAATATTTACAAAACAAACCAATTATACATCATATATATGTATATATGCACACCTGGAAATGGAAAAAGAACACATTGACACCGGTGTGTCAGACCCACCATACTTGCTCCGGACACTGCGAGAGGGCTGTACAAGCAATGATCACACGCACGGCACAGCGGACACACCAGGAACCGCGGTGTTGGCCGTCGAATGGCGCTAGCTGCGCAGCATTTGTGCACCGCCGCCGTCAGTGTCAGCCAGTTTGCCGTGGCATACGGAGCTCCATCGCAGTCTTTAACACTGGTAGCATGCCGCGACAGCGTGGACGTGAACCGTATGTGCAGTTGACGGACTTTGAGCGAGGGCGTATAGTGGGCATGCGGGAGGCCGGGTGGACGTACCGCCGAATTGCTCAACACGTGGGGCGTGAGGTCTCCACAGTACATCGGTGTTGTCGCCAGTGGTCGGCGGAAGGTGCACGTGCCCGTCGACCTGGGACCGGACCGCAGCGACGCACGGATGCACGCCAAGACCGTAGGATCCTACGCAGTGCCGTAGGGGACCGCACCGCCACTTCCCAGCAAATTAGGGACACTGTTGCTCCTGGGGTATCGGCGAGGACCATTCGCAACCGTCTCCATGAAGCTGGGCTACGGTCCCGCACACCGTTAGGCCGTCTTCCGCTCACGCCCCAACATCGTGCAGCCCACCTCCAGTGGTGTCGCGACAGGCGTGAATGGAGGGACGAATGGAGACGTGTCGTCTTCAGCGATGAGAGTCGCTTCTGTCTTGGTGCCAATGATGGTCGTATGCGTGTTTGGCGCCGTGCAGGTGAGCGCCACAATCAGGACTGCATGCGACCGAGGCACACAGGGCCAACACCCGGCATCATGGTGTGGGGAGCGATCTCCTACACTGGCCGTACACCACTGGTGATCGTCGAGGGGACACTGAATAGTGCACGGTACATCCAAACCGTCATCGAACCCATCGTTCTACCATTCCTAGACCGGCAAGGGAACTTGCTGTTCCAACAGGACAATGCACGTCCGCATGTATCCCGTGCCACCCAACGTGCTCTAGAAGGTGTAAGTCAACTACCCTGGCCAGCATTATCTCCGGATCTGTCCCCCATTGAGCATGTTTGGGACTGGATGAAGCGTCGTCTCACGCGGTCTGCACGTCCAGCACGAACACTGGTCCAACTGAGGCGCCAGGTGGAAATGGCATGGCAAGCCGTTCCACAGGACTACATCCAGCATCTCTACGATCGTCTCCATGGGAGAATAGCAGCCTGCATTGCTGCGAAAGGTGGATATACACTGTACTAGTGCCGACATTGTGCATGCTCTGTTGCCTGTGTCTATGCGCCTGTGGTTCTCTCAGTGTGATCATGTGATGTATCTGACACCAGGAATGTGTCAATAAAGTTTCCCCTTCCTGGGACAATGAATTCACGGTGTTCTTATTTCAATTTCTAGGAGTGTATATATATATATATATATACAAATAGTAAAACAATTACAATATGTAAAGAACACAGAAATGTCATATATTCAGATAACAAAAATAAGGAAAACCAATTTGCTCTGCAATAGATGGAAATAGGAGGATATGCATTTCCGGCGTTATATGTTCTTCAGATATTTGCAGTGGAACACAGATTTACTATCTGAGCAAAAGTATCTGGTCACCTGTCAGTGGACATTAATGTCAAGTGTGTCCGCCCTTTGACTTTATCACGATTTGAAGTCTGCTGGGGACACTTTCAGTGAGGTGTCTGAATGTCTGCGGATGAATGGCAGTCTTTTTTTTCCCCAAGAGCCAAAACTTGGAACGGTTTTAAGTTGGACGTTCGGTTGTGGAGCGAATCCGACGTTCTAACTGATGCCAAAGGTCATGCGTTGGGTTCAGGTTTGGGCAGACCAGTCCATTTTAGGAATGTCGCTTTCCAAAAACCATTCCCTCACAGATGGTGATTCATGGCAAGGTGCCTGGTCCGGCTAATACAAATAAGCATCGTCTCTGAACTGTTCCTCTACTGCACACTATAGCGTAAAATGCATCCCTCCGAATTTAGCGTTTTCTTAAGCGCAATAAGTGAAACATAGCCTTACCGCCGAAAATACCACATACCGTAACACCATCCAAATCTGTGCTCCACTGTTGGCACTACATGGGGTGGGAGGTGACCTGCACGGAGCTGCCAAACCCAAACCCTTCCAACGAATTGCCGAAGGTGCAGCGGGATTCACCACTCTACTTCACTCGTTTCCAATCATCCACCACCCAGTAACGTCTCTCTCTACACAACTTCAAGCATCGCTTAGTAATGACTACAGAAATGGCACTGACGGCCGGGAGTCCGCACCTGGCGAACTTCAACCACCGAGTTGGTTCAAATGGCTCTGAGCACTATGGGACACAACTGCTGTGGTCATAAGCCCCCTAGAACTTAGAACTACTTAAACCTAACTAACCTAAGGACAGCACACAACACCCAGCCATCACGAGGCAGAGAAAATCCCTGACCCCGCCAGGAATCGAACCCGGGAACCCGGGCGTGGGAAGCGAGAACGCTACCGCACGACCACGAGATGCGGGCGACCACCGAGTGGCAGGTCTTTTCACTTGACGCCATTTTAGGCGACTTGATGATGAAGTGATGATGCCTTATGACGGGATATCTGGCCATGCTGACACAACATCCAGAGGCTTCCTCCGACGTGGCCGGGAATCGAACGGGGGCACGCTGCATGCCAGTCAGAGGTGCTGACCACTCACCCAAGGAGGCGGACTTCGAGTACAAAATGTGTGCCTTATGATGAGGTGGTCGACCATTGTACCCCAATCTATTTAATTCCTTACGCAAAGTCACTGAGTTGGCTGGCTGGTGGTAGCATTTCGGAACTTACGTGTGATTCCTTGCGCTGACATCGATCGATTTTTGCAACCACCCTCAACAACTCTGGACGGCGCCCGCCCGTCAGTAAATGGGGTCTGTCTGGTCCTGGTTTAGCTATGGTTGTTCCATCGCTTTTCCACTTCACAAGCGCATCACCAATAACTGACATGGGCAGCTTCAGAAGGGTTTAAGTGTCCCAGATGACTTTGTTAGTCAGCTGACATTCAGTGACTAGCGCACGTCACAAACCGGCCCATTCTGCTGTTTCTGCTTCTCTACTGATAACACAGTACTCCCCGCCTCATTTCACACCGGTGGGGCCGCCTATGATGACATCCAGTTAGGAGCACCACATTACATATGAGTGTCGGCGTACCATTGATTTGGTAGTGTACAAAGATAAACGGATACAATTACAAATAACCTAAATTGAAAAGACCAAATAGATAATATTGTGGGTAGAGCAAACCAAAGACTGCGATCATTGGAAGAACACTTTGAAGGTGCAACAGGTCTACTAAACAGACTGTTTACACCACGCTTGTCCGCCCTATTCTGGAGTATTGCTGTGCAGTGTGAGATCCGCATCAGGTGGGACTGACGGATGACATCGAAAAAGTACAAAGAAGGGCAGCTCGTTTTGTATTATCGCGAAATAGGGGAGATAGTGTCACAGACGTGATATCTGAATTGCAATGGCAGTCATTAAAACAAAGGCGTTTGTCGTTGCGACGGGATCTTCTCATGAAATTCCAATCACCAGTTTTCTCCTCCGATGGCGAAAACATTCTGTTGGCACCCACCTACATAGGGAGAAATAATCTTCACAATAAAATAAGATAAATCAGGGCTCGCACAGAAAAAAATTAAGTGCTCGTTTTCCCCGCGTGCCGTTCGAGAGTGGAAGGGTAGAGAGACAGCCTGAAGGTGGTTCATTGAACCCTCTGCCAGGCACTTCATTGTGAATAGCAGAGTAATCACGTAGTTGTAGAAGCAGAAGAAAAAAATAAAAGAAAATTGAATTATTCTGTAACTAGCCACCAGATACGACTGGTCCTTTATACCAGTTACTTAGAAAACATCCCTCAACAGCCGCTGATATTTTTACGGCGGAGTTCGATTGCTCCCTGCGTTCCAAAATCGATATCTCAGGTTCGTTGAACGGTCCGATATCTGAACAGGAGTTGAAAGTGCATGTGTAGTGGGAAGCGACAAAGGACGTCGACCACACAGGCTGAAGCAGAGTTCTGCCAGGTTCTAAATGTTGGGTTACCGAGCCAGAATATTCTTGACGAGTATTAGCGTTTTTCCACCAAAGTTGCAGAGGTACATTGAAATTTATCTCGTTTCTTTTTCTCAGTTTTCGTGGACAGTGGCAGCCACATTTACTCTGCCATGGCCCGAGTCACTAAACAGATAATAAAAATAAAATAATTAGGAAAAGACAAAGTATTTGCAATAGTATCTGCTCGTAGAAACTGCCAACACACTGCCAATCTAAACCACGTCAAAAATACTTCTGTGCTGAATAAAGGGAGCGTGCTAGAAGAAAGCCTTCGACTTAGATCTGTAAATAATGATTTTGTCAATATTTTACTTCTGCAGGAAGTCTACTGAAAATGTAATCTACGCCATTATACGCTACATTCTGTACGATAGCTAAGAAAGAGATGTCTATGCACGTACTGACAATAGAATTCGTTTCGACCGCCATTTTCCGGGCGACAAAAATTGCTTGTGAATACAAAGGATTGCTGTTATTGTGGAGTTCAGTTGCTCCACAAGATCTTCATTCTGACAAATTAAAAAAAAAAAAAATTTCACTCCTGTGACAATAGCAACTGGCTGTTTTTAAATATCTCTGTCTCATATTTAATGCAGTAAGACTCGTCGAAGTTAATCGACAATCTTTGTGAGCGTTAGGTGATGTGACTGACTAGCCAACTTGCGAAACACACTGATTGTCATAAAAAGAGCTGCACCCAGAAGGACAAGGCGTATTGCGATCATTGTTGGTAAGCAGACAGATGATACTGCACATACGGAACGATTACACTTTCATCTCTGAAGGACCGTCATTTTAGCGCTGCGCGATCTCAAAACGTACTTGATAGTACGGCACAGGGCCCTCATGGTTGGGAATAGAAGCGTCCAGACATCGCCGTGTGGAGTTGTACAGGCATTGGGTGTAATCCTGTGATACTCCATCCCATGCCGCTTGCATCGGAGTGCGTGGTACCCGCAAACTGCTGGGTGGACGTGGAGTCCTGATGACGCATACCATGGCACCCCACACGTTCTAGATCGGACAGATATCAAGCGATGGGACTGGCCATGTCAGAGTATCCACAGTTGCAGGACACACTCGGGAGGTTGCGGCGGTATGAGGAAGAGAGTGGTCCTCTTGGAACAAGGCACGGGCGCCAGGATTAGCAAACGGCAGAGCCAAAGGTAGTGGGACCTCCTCCACGTGCCATGCAGATGTCACACGCCCCGTTAGAAACACTAACGGTGAACGGGTGCCATACGATAACGCTGCCGAGGTCCGCCCCAGTAGCTGAGTGGTCAAGGCGACGGAATGCCGTGCAAAGGGGCCCGGGTTCGATTCCCGGCTGGGTCGGAGATTTTCTCCGCTCAGGGACTGGGTGTGGTGTTGTCATCACCATCATTTCACCCCCATCGACGCGCAAGTCGCCGAAGTGACGTCAACTGGAAAGACTTGCACCAGGTGAACGAACGGTCCACCTGACGGGAAGCCCTAGCCACACGACATTTCATGTCACACCAGGCTGGAAGGATATGTGATAGAAAACGACAAACTGCTCCTCGTGGCGCCGTCGTGGAGACCACAAACTGCTCTTCAAGGCGCTGTCTCCACACCAGCACACTGGACTGGAGAGATATACACTCCTGGAAATGGAAAAAAGAACACATTGGCACCGGTGTGTCAGACCCACCATACTTGCTCCGGACACTGCGAGAGGGCTGTACAAGCAATGATCACACGCACGGCACAGCGGACACACCAGGAACCGCGGTGTTGGCCGTCGAATAGCGCTAGCTGCGCAGCATTTGTGCACCGCCGCCGTCAGTGTCAGCCAGTTTGCCGTGGCATACGGAGATCCATCGGAGTCTTTAAAACTGGTAGCATGCCGCGACAGCGTGGACGTGAACCGTATGTGCAGTTGACGGACTTTGAGCGAGGGCGTATAGTGGGCATGCGGGAGGCCGGGTGGGCGTACCGCCGAATTGCTCAACACGTGGGGCGTGAGGTCTCCACAGTACATCGATGTTGTCGCCAGTGGTCGGCGGAAGGTGCACGTGCCCGTCGACCTGGGACCGGACCGCAGCGACGCACGGATGCACGCCAAGACCGTAGGATCGTATGCAGCGCCGTAGGGGACCGCACCGCCACTTCCCAGCAAATTAGGGACACTGTTGCTCCTGGGGTATCGGCGAGGACCATTCGCAACCGTCTCCATGAAGCTGGGCTACGGTCCCGCACACCGTTAGGCCGTCTTCCGCTCACGCCCCAACATCGTGCAGCCCGCCTCCAGTGGTGTCGTGACAGGCGTGAATGGAGGGACGAATGGAGATGTGTCGTCTTCAGCGATGAGATTCGCTTCTGGCTTGGTGCCAATGATGGTCGTATGCGTGTTTGGCGCCGTGCAGGTGAGCGCCACAATCAGGACTGCATACGACCGAGGCACACAGGGCCAACACCCGGCATCATGGTGTGGGTAGCGATCTCCTACACTGGCCGTACACCACTGGTGATCGTCGAGGGGACACTGAATAGTGCACGGTACATCCAAACTGTCATCGAACCCATCGTTCTACCATTCCTAGACCGGCAAGGGAACTTGCTGTTCCAACAGGACAATGCACGTCCGCATGTATCCCGTGCCACCCAACGTGCTCTAGAAGGTGTAAGTCAACTACCCTGGCCAGCAAGATCTCCGGATGTGTCCCCCATTGAGCATGTTTGGGACTGAATGAAGCGTCGTCTCACGCGGTCTGCACGTCCAGCACGAACGCTGGTCCAACTGAGGCGCCAGGTGGAAATGGCATGGCAAGCCGTTCCACAGGACTACATCCAGCATCTCTACGATCGTCTCCATGGGAGAATAGCAGCCTGCATTGCTGCGAAAGGTGGATATACACTGTACTAGTGCCGACACTGTGCATGCTCTGTTGCCTGTGTCTATGTGCCTGTGGTTCTGTCAGTGTGATCATGTGATGTATCTGACCCCAGGAATGTGTCAATAAAGTTTCCCGTTCCTGGGACAATGAATTCACGGTGTTCTTATTTCAATTTCCAGGAGTGTATAATGGAAATCTACAAACTGCTCCAGTTGGCACTGTCTCACAGCATCTCACTGGACTGGAGGTATCTACGATAGAAAATCGCAAACTGCTGCTCGTGGCAACGTCACCCAACTATCAGACTGGGCTGAACGGATGTGTGATGGTAAACCACAAACTGCTCATGGCGGCGTGCCCACAGCATCACTGGACTGGGGGGATGTATGGTAGAAAACCATAAACTGTTGCTCATGGTGCTGTTCCCCCACACCAGACTGGAGGGACGTATGATGGAAAACCACTAACTGATCCTCATGCCGCTATCCCTGTGCATCCAGACACGAGCCCAGTGTTCGTCGCCTCCGAGGCAGAAGCAGGACTCGGCTCTAAAGATGACCAGTCTGCCAGTCTGCAGGACCTCATGTACGTAGTCGCCGACACCAGGCGAGTCGGGCGCGACTGTGCATGGGTGTGAGTGGCAGATGTCGTAACGGTTGACGAGTGGTGAGCCCTGCGTCGAGCAACCGCCCGCCAATGGTACTAGCCCTTTCGGGATGTTGCAGAGAGCTTAGGACACTCGCTAAATGTCCTCTATACTTGCCATTGGATCTGTTCACTCACGACAGACTTTCCATCGTTCTTTCATCCCTGTGGTGCATGTGTGTCTTTCTGTAACAATTGCCAAAAAGAATGGGCAATTGGGGGTCTCTGTGTGACGGGTGTGTACGACGATGGGACCAACCAGCATCCAGCAGGCCCATGATGCGGGCCCTCTCGTACTCGTCTAGCTGGGCAACCCGCTGCCGAAGTTGTCGCCTGGGCACAGCGCATGTAGCTGTGACACTCTAGTGAAGCCACCCTCTGTCGTATTGGCTGGTAACGAACGCTTGCGAGTGCTCTTACAGCAACCGAGCGGCACCATGTCACGGCAACGCCTACGTTTCCGGAATGAGCGGCCGACCATACGAAAGTATTCTTTGGCATAGCTGGCGGTGTGCAACATAGCCACCCAGTTTTCAGTGGATCGGTCAGGTCTTTCTGCGTGCAGGTGTTTTTATGAAGATCAGTGTACATCAGAATCCACGCTGTGCATTGAGAAAATACAGTGTCTTTCAGAAAGAGTAATGCGATTTCCAAAGAATATATTTTCTACATCAATGAAGATAAAAACCTGGTGTGAAATTTAAGTTACGCGTAGAAACTAAAAGTTGACTTTGGCGACATCTGTAAGCTGCTGTGTCACGCGGCTGCCAGTTGTAGTCTCCCTGATGCAGGCAGATCACTATTTCATTACCCTTCAACCACTCCGGGCAATGATAACACAGCAACAAATTCCATTTTTCGTTCTCCATTTCAACTGTGGACATGTTTTTCGTCGAGAGTACGGCACTACACCTTCTACAGCTGAAAACATTCGCCAATGGCACCACTTGTTTGAACAGTCGATCAGCAGCTCGTCCCGAGCTAGTGGTTAGTGTTGCGGCTTTTAGATATTAGGATCATGGGTTCGATTCTTGGCGGAATCGAAGATTTTTTTTTCTGCTCGTGGAATAGTGCCTGTGTTGCTCTCATCACTACGTCATCGACGACGCGCTAGTAGCCGAGGTGGCGTCAGATAGACTTACACCAGGTGGCCAAACACTGTAGACGGGGTTTTCCTGCCAATGAAGCCACACGTCCCTTCATTATTTTGAAAACTCATGACCTTTCATTATTTTGAACACTAGTCCGAGAGAACTTCTGCATACAAAACTACTTGGTTGATTTTTAGGGTTCCGCGCCTCAGTCTGTAAAAACACAACCTTATAGGATCATGCTGTTGTATGTCTGTCTGTCCGATTGTTACTAACCCTTTTCACAAAGACGTAGACAAATCAAATTCAAATTTATGTCACTTTGCCTGTGAAAAAATTTTAAGCTTCTAAGTCAATGCAATCAAACGATACAGCTATTTGGATCACAAACATTCATAATCGAAAACTCACTCTTCAAAACGTTTATGATACTTCCCGTAAACGCAGAATCATGAAGAAGCAAGGTTTCACAGTACAACTAAAGTAAACAATTTTAAAATTGTTAAATTATGATTATATCCTATCAAAAGATCTATCTTAGAACATACAGTGCATTCATCATCCGTCAAAAGCATAATATATGAACTTTACTTCATGCAAACATAAAATGTGAATTGTAGCTATGTTTCAGTAAGTAAACAAGAATATTTTATTAAATGTTCTAACTCTACATTTATAAACTCAAGTTCCCTGCTCGCTTCTTTTTGTATTCGGCGCTAGTCTGAGGAACTACTGTGGAGATGTTGATACCGTCTTGGCATTTTGTCAAAAACATAAATATCAAAATGTTCGTTGATGGTATAAAAACACAAAGATTCGTAGGTCTAGCCACTATACGGCTATACTAGCGTCATATATGATCATTCTTTACAGTAACCCTTTCTACTGAAAAGTTACATGCAAGTCGCGAAATTTAACTGACCGATGAATTCAAAATGGTGCACACGAGACGCAGGTTTCCGCCGAGCTGCTTACACATCTTGGGATGTAAACAGAAGAAAATACGCCTCGACAAGTTTCGTCTTATGTGACAACAACCCGAACTGCATTTAAAACACCAGGAAATATCTGTCTCGCTTACTATGTACTGCACAATCACTGTAGTCTGAGAAGATGGCGTTAGAAGACAATTGAAAATAAGGTGAGCAATCTGTGGTCACAAACTACTAACGGAAATTGTCATGATAAAGTCAATGCTGAAATGTATACGATTAAAGCAAGTCTGGAGCGCAGATTTTTTTTTATTTTACAAGGAATTATTTCTCTTCTGAAAGAGTTATAATATCTGCATTTACATGTGCCAACAGAATTCTCTACATCACATCAGCGACACATCTACCAACCTCAGATTTATAATTTAGTTGAGAAAATGAAAGAGAACAATAACTCAGGCATCGATAAAGCGCAAAACGTTGACAAAGAGTATGCGTGAGTGTTCTCTTTTTAATATTAATAACTCCATTACTTTTTTTAAAGAAAAAGAGCTGTATCGTTCAGAAACAGCAAGAACTGGAAAAGGTGAGATGCGAACCGTGACTAATTTAAAGAAGTCTTCAGCATTAAAAAGGGTAACATATTATGTTTAAAAATATACTCACCACGTCCTCTTTACAAAGAAGTGGATGTTGAAAATTGTAAGAAAACACAATTGAAAACTACAGTAATCGTTTCTTACTTTTGACTGAGTGTTGTCTGAATCTCCCTGTAAGTCGTAGTACTGTGAGTTAGTGAGGTGGCATCACCCACAGTAGTGACTGGTTTCTCGACCTGTCACACGCGGACAGCTTGCCTGCAGCGATACTATGTTTGAAGTGTGTGTACGGGGCAGCGCAGTAAGTTCCAGTTAACTCGTCAGTGGGTCATTGTTAATGAGACGTCACGTGATCTGCGAAAGGTCGAGGTGCCCGCATACACCCAGTGCCATTCTGGCTGGCGCCATCGCGTCTAGTTGTTAGGTCAGCAGCTTCGAGCGACAAAAAACTAGCACTCGTGGATCTGGTTAATCCAGCCGCATTCCTTCCCTATAAACGGGAACCGGAAATGTCAACAAGTGCCGTGTATGCACGTTCGTTTGCATAGAACGTGTCCTATTTCACTGAGCAACATTTAATTCAGTTTGTCCTTCGAACAGTCTGTACAGCTCTATAGCACTGTGACTGTGAAACTGAAATACCTTTGAACGGCTGAAGTAAGCTGAGAATTTTTTATAATGAAGGGGACTTACCTTAACTTCCAGAATGAATGCGCAACGTTTGATATATATTCATGCCTAGTCAATCAACATTTTTATTTTGAAAAAAATTTCCATCACAGTTGGTCAAAAAATAACAGCTATAATTAAGCGGAGCTCGAAAAAAACGGCAGGTACGGGTATGTAGGGACTTCGTAATGTAAGTTACACATTTTGCCCCACGTTAAGACCATTACGCAACAAGAGGATCATTACGCAACAAGAATGGCACATTCTCAAAAGAGGGTACATGTTCTAAGTTTCCTGGTGACACAGTTGCGCTGTGGTACGGATAACAGGTGCATCACAGTGAGCAACTGAAACGGAGTGCTAACTGGAAAAGTACTCCAGAGCTGAAGTACGCGGAAAAGCAAAATTCTTGCGTACAATTCTCCCTTAAAATTCTGGCGGTATATGGACCAAGTGCAATGTCGTGTCCAACCATAGTGAAACGGTGCCGATAAACAGACCGAGGCTGCACAGACATAGGTGGTAATGATATGAAAGTCAAGACCTTGGATTCGGCGATTTCCATCTTTTAGGTTAAGGTGAACGAACATCTCGGGGGAAAGAGATTTTCCAACAATGAGAATGTTCACATAGCGGTTCTCGAATTGCTCTGTGGCCAAGAAGCAGATTTCAATCTTCGAGGAACTGAACAATTGGAAGAATGTTCAGGCCGTTCTCTACAGAGATTCGGGGGGTTTATGTTGCAAAACAGTGTCACGTATGCGTGTGACCTTGGAGTGCAGTGCACCATTCAATAAAAGTAACCAGCCGTCCGAAATAATGTGTAACTTACATTCTGAAGTTCCGTCGTGCACGTACGCTGCACTAGCCATCATGCGGTATGTATGTGGAAAGAACTTTGGGCTCCACTACAATTCCCCACTTACTTGTTACATGTTAAAATGAGTGATCAAACGTCACGATATGTGTTGTCCCGTTTTAATATGTCTCGTGTATGGTAGCAACGTATGGCGCAAGTGTAAACGTGAAATCTGTCCAGTCTGTCACACATAGACACGAAAAATTAAAATGAGTTGGTTACAACTAGCTTTCTGCTGAAACTCATCGTTTAATTATGGCGCAAACGCTATAGGCCAACCTCTTACCACATACATACATTAATCCTTGTTCCGTAAATCATGAATACATTTCATAATGATGTGTAACGTGTCACTTTAACTTAAGTTTTCTTTACACAAAATAATTAATTAATTTTTTCTTACAGTTACTACTTCATATCTAAGAATTCATCTACTGAGTAGAAGGAGTTGTCATTCAGAAATTCTTTTAATTTGAATTTCAAATGTTGGTTGGCTATCTCTCAGACTTTTAATATTATTTGGCAATTGATCAAAGATTTTTGTGGCAGCGTAATTCAGCCCTTTCTGTGCGAAAGTGAGATTTAATCCAGAATATTGAAGATCATGCTTTCTTCTAGTATTATAGCTATGCACTTCGCTGTTATTTTTGAATTGGGGTGGGTTATTACTGACAAATTTCGTAAGTGAACATATGTATTGCGAAGGCACTGTGAATATCCCGAGTTCCTTAAATAAATGTCTGCAAGGTGATCTTGGGTGGGCTTCAGCTACTATACAGAATACATCCTTTTGTGCAATGAACACTTTCTCTCTAAATGACGAATTGCATCAAAATATGATGGCATATGAAAGCAGTGAATGAAAATAGGCATAGTAGGCTTATTTACTGATATGTTTATCACCAAAATTTCCAATAACCCTAATAGCATAAGTAGCAGAATCTAACCGTTTCAGCAGATCATCGATGTGTTGCTTCCAATTCAGTTTCTCATCAATGCACAAACCATAAATTTTGAGTCTTCTACCTTAGCAACAGATTTCTGTTCATAGTCTATATTTATCAATAGTGTTATGCCATTTACTGTACATAATTGTATAAACTGTGTTTTCTCAAAATTTAGTGAGAGTCCTTTTGCAGAGAACCACTTAATAATTTTCCGAAAGACATCATTTGCAATTTCCTCAGCTTATTCTTGCTTGTCAGGTGTGATTACTATCCTTGTATCATCAGCAAAAACAACTAGCTTTGCATCTTCACGAATACATCATCAGCAAAAACAACTAACTTTGCGTCTTCACGAATATAGAGTGGCAAGTCGTTAATTTATATTAAGAACAATAAGGGACCCACGACTGAACCCTGTGGGGCACCATTCTTGATACCTCCCCAGTTAGAGAACTCTGTTGGTTTTTGCAGATTATCTCTACTGTTAACTTCAACCTTCTGCATTCTTCCAGTGAAGTATGAATTAAACTGTTTGTGCACAGTCCCACTCATACTACAATACTTAAGATTAACTAGAAGAATTTCATGATTCACACAACCAAAAGCTTTTGAGAGATCATAAAATATCCGAATGGATGATGTTTGGTTATTCAATGCATTTAAAATTTGATCAGCGAAAGCATATATAGCATTTTCTGTTGAAAAGCCTTTCTGAAAACCAAATTGACATTTTGTTAGTACTTCATTTTTACAAATATCTGATGCTACTCTTGAATATATTACTTTTTCAAGAATTTTGGATAAAGCTGTCGGAAGTGAGATTCGGCGGTAGTTGTTAGCATCAGATCTATTCCCTTTTTTATGTAATGGTTTAACAGTAGTGTATTTCAGTCTACCTGGAAAAATGCCTTGTTTCAGTGAGCTACTAAATATGTGTCTGAGAATCCTACTTATTTGTTGGGAACAAGCTTTTAGTACTCTGTTGGAAATGCCATCAATTCCACGTGAGCTTTTACTTTTCAGTGAATTTATTATTTTCCTAATTGCAGTAGGAGAGGTGGGTTGAATTTCAATTTTGTCAAACTGGATAGGTAATGCCTCGTCCATAAAGTGCCTTGCATTTTCTAATGAATAGTAAGACCCTATTATCTCTACAATACTTAAAAATGATTATTAAAATGTTTTGTATTTCTGTTTTTTTGTTAACGAACTTTTCATTGTGTTTGATAGAAATACAGTCTTCCTATGCTGTCAGCTGCCCTGTATCCCTTTTAACAATATTCCAAATTGTTATAATTTTATTACCAGATGTGCTAATCTCAGACATACTACCACAACATGATCCTGCTTTGCAAAACCATTACACAATGATCGTGCATCGTCTATCACTTTTGCTAAGATATGCACTGGGCTTGAAAATACTTGTGAACTGGTACCTGTCACCTGATTTTTCCTGCAAGATCTGGCCCACACCTATTCCAAAGCTACTACCTAACAACATAACTTTCCTCCTACTTTCTACTTTTTTTGCAACAGATGGTTTCCTAGTGAAAGTCTGTTGAGTGCTGACTACACTTACATCTACTTGAGCCTATTCCTTAGTTGACTGAGGTAGCAAGGCAAATCTATTGTTTGTGCCAATGATGAAACTGTCAGATACTGTTGTCTTTCTGTGGCCCCTGTTCCTTGCTACCATTTCCCACTTGTCTTCATCCTTCTCCCCTCTTAACCTCATCAGTTCCTCCCTAGCACTATCCAGTTCAACCTGAAGGGCTCTAATCTTCCCTTCATGTTCCGCTTATTTTCCTATCACTTGAACATAATCTGTAATACCATGGAAGCGATCCATTTACTTCCCCGATTCCCATGCTACTACATTCACTCCAAGGTAACCATCTGCCACAACAGCTTCGCAGAGCCCCAGAACTGACTTTTCTACGGCGCCTCAGACACTTCCCACTCATGGTTGTTTACAATATTTTTACAAAATTTATCTAGGCAATAACAGTAGTATTCTATTAACTACAGATCACAAGAGTCACTTAAGTCATGTTGAAGAGTAACATACGTGTAAACTATTAATATAGCAACGTAATGCAGTTAAACTGACGTTAAAAAAATCAAAACTTGTGTAACCGAAAAATTAGGCCTAAGATCGTGTGTGCGCGATACGTACTTGACGCGTTTTGAAAGGAAATAAAAGATACAACTTAAAACCTTTAATTCCTCGAGTAGATACGGCATTACTAATTACATCTGTAATGAAAAAACCTAAATTCTTCACTTAATACTTAAAGAAATGTCTTAAATTTGTATGTAAACCTACGTCTAAGGTATGCGGACACCGGCCGTTAGGTTACGTTTTTGTTTTTTCCGAGAAATAGCTTGAAACTATTGAAACCTTCAATAGATAATGTAAAACAGACTCTAATTAACTTCGTTACGGTGTAATATTAACTTCATTAATGGTTATTATTGAATTAATTACTTATCTTCACGAGCTTAATATTCAAGCTGTGCGATACCGCTGGCCGTAGTGCCCGAGCGGTTCTAGGCGCAATAGTCTGGCACCACGCGACCGCTACGGTCGCAGGTTCGAATCCTGTCTCGGGCATGGATTTGTGGGATGTCCTTAGCTTAGTTAGGTTTAAGTAGTTCTAAGTTCTAGGGGACTGATGACCTCAGATGTTAAGTCCCATAGTGGTCAGAGCTAGTCCTAGGGCAGCGCTAGAGATCACTCTGTCACCACAACCAAGTCAACATACCCATCGATGTGGCGCAGTGGTTAGTACACTGGACTCGCATTCGGGAGGACGACGGTTCAAACACGCGTCCGGCCATTCTGAGTTAGGTTTTCCGTGACTTCCCTAAATCGCTTCGGGAAAATGCCGACATTGTTCCTTTAAAAGATCACGGCGGACTTCTCCATCCTTCCCTACTCCGATGGGACCGATGACCTCACTGTTTGGTCCCCTCCCCAAATCAACAAACCAACCAACCCCAAATCAAACGATTTCAACCGAACGCCAGTTGTGTCGTGCTCATGTTGGTGATTCAGGTTACAGCCAGGTTCCTAGTGAACACGGCAGCACGTCACGTGTTAACAGACTTTATAAGTAGAATGATAATAATCAGTGCAAGAGGCATGGGCTGAAACGTAACGGAGATTATACAAGAATTAGGGTTTCTGAGCTCATCAGTGTCTAGAGTGGACATTCAGTATCGCTGAATATTGCATACCAAATGCGAGAACGGCCACACAACGTTATCACAGATGTTTGACGGACGAACATCACATCGCTCTCGCAGACCCATAGGACCGAAGGACGATATATATTGCGGGGGTCAGGAAGCCATTCTTAACCTTAGGGTCAACAACCTACATCAGACAACAGTCCAGTGTCTGGTCAGGAAGCCATTCTTAACCCTAGTGTCAACAACCTACATCAGACAACAGTCCAGTGTCTTCCCACGACTGATGCGCAGTCATTGCGCCTGAATAGTACTTGCTCCTATAGTTATTGCCACTTTTAGTCTTTAAATCGTTCTGAAGAGGGAAGTTGTTCTTTGTTTAAGAAAAAATGAATTTAATTTGTACACACTTAGTTTCTCTTTAAATCTCCCTTGTGGTACGAAGATACACGAAACATGCATAACATTAGGGCTGGGAAGCGATACTCGCTTTCGAACGAGCTCGAGAGTTCCCGATAACGCCGCAGCGTTCGATACGGTATCGAGCGTGTTCGAACAATCACGTGACATTTGACACTAACGGAGCGGTTTTTTTTATTTTTAAGTAAAGATAACAGGCAAAGACAAAAAAGTTGTCCTCGGAAAAAGCATTTCACGGAATCTAGTAGAAATTTTATTTGTATATGAGAGATAAATGGGTTGCAAAATAGCATTTGAATGTCAAATAGCATTACCATAGCACGTAAATACTTTACAAATCAGTTTGAAAACGACATGGCAACATTCAGTTGAAACAAGGAAGAAAATTAATCAATAATTAAATGCCTAACAAGCGAAATATATCGTGGTAAACTGCCTATAGTTGCTATCGCCAGAATAAATTACAACAAGACCAGTCTTGGGACTACTGCCCCAGACGCCACTAGATCGCGGGAGGGGCGAAAGCTCGAGAATTGAAAAGAATCACGATTGCAAGCTCCAATTTATTTATTAGTTGCCGTTGTTACATTGATCTGCACTCCTGAAGACATTTTGGTCCGCGTATCGCTGTTATTTTTAACTATTAAAATTCACAATCCATTTATGACGCTAAGATTGCTCATGGAAATAGTACCAAAAACTGTCACAAGGTTGTGGGCTAATCGAAAGATCGAACAGAACCCGAGATTTCCCGGACTGTGACGTATACTGTTCGAACAGTTCAACTCATGTTCAAATATAGCCCTACACAAAATACTTAGTGGGTCGGTGTACTCTTCTACTGTATAAACGCTGCACAGATATTACAGTTAAAAGTGTGACAGATCGTAGACCTGTCATATACAAACCAACAATTGAGAGCAAAGGAATTTTTCATTAGCGGACTTTCGGTGTATTAATTAAAGTCAATGAGTTTAGAGAAAGTTCTCTGGTACCCGCGCAGTGTTTGAAGTAGTTAATTGAGTCACCTCATCGCCTTAATTCATTTTTTGTTCGTTTTGTCATTACAGAATGTTTCAAGCTCTTCATAGAGTTGGTAACGTGTATGTATAATGAAACGAAGCCGTAGTTTTTGTCGCATTTGTCGCTGGGAGATCTGTGGGCTCAACACGGGGTGCAGTAAATATCTTTGCCAACCAGAGAAGTTGTTGCCAGTAGATGATGTCACTTGTTTCTTGCTGTCCGTGTCCGTTATATTATCTGTATAAGACACTTCAACACAACGGCACAGGCACAGAGGGCTAAACAGTAGCAGTAAAAAGCAGCACGGAGATCGGGAACTTCTGAAGTTCGCTAAAGATCCCATAAAGGTATTTACTTTCTTGTCTTGTTGAAAGAAAGACGATTAATCCTCTCGCTCTACAGTCATTTGTAGTGATGTGTCAAGTAATTATAATTATAGCGTTTTCTTACTACTTAGTAACTGCATGAGAAAGGTGTTGTATATAATTGCTGATTGTGATGTACGGAAATGTGTTTACTAGAGCACTTGGGACTCTAGCGTTTTCAGTCAAGTACTACTAAAAATTGTATAATACTTAAAAACGGACTAAAATATACCGGGTTATGAGTTACCTAATGGAATATGTACGTCAAGAGGAGCCGTAATCCACAGCCTTACTTTTGTCATTACTAGAAAGACAATGGAAGAGTTTCATAGCCGTAGTAAGAAGTAACATTCAATTATCTGTAGGTATGCTTGTATCGAACCCATAGCTGTTTATATTGCACTTCAGTTTTCGTAATTTAATGTTGGCTTCAGCGGAATAGCATACTCGAAAGTGAGAATACTTCTCCCGCCGCTGAAGCTTATTGACGGTGACGTCACACGAAAGCAACCGATCGGTGCCGAACGCACTGGCCCATCTTCTATGTAGTACCCTTAGTTATGTTGTGCGAGACTTATTTTCAGGCTGCCTTTCGTCGTCTATACATCTACACAGTGACGTAAGATGTTCCTAAATATTCGGATTTTGTTGAAATCGCTAATATTCGCGGAACATGCTTAGAACAGATTATTCACATCGCGAGTTATTGTTTTGAGAGTAAATTCACCCTTGCCAAATTTTTGTCTTGCAGCTATCTCAGGATTGACAAGTATGCATTCAGAAAATCGTTATATCATTCTTCTCCTTCTTAAAGGCGTCTACCGTAGCAATTACATATTGTAAAAATTGTTTAATGCGTAAATAGAATTTTCTGTTTCATGCTTGTGGCCGTGCGATTGTTAGCAACAATGTCGTGCAAAACAGGCACGTAGTTTTCATTCAAATGTAACTGAAATTAAAACAATAAACGGGTAGCCAATACCGCAGGAATTCTTTTTATTCCATGATTACCGGTTTCGGACTTTAGTTTCGCCGAAGCCGGTAAACATGGATTATTTGTTTTACAAGCATGTAGATCGCTCCAACATGAGCACAATGTGCGCCCTACGTCACTGAGATTGTTAAACTTTGCACTTTCTATGGCTATAATATAACTTTAGATAGCGACAGGCTTTGATTCTCTTTATCACGAACTGCCACGTTTCCTTTTGATGATTAAAAACTTAGTTAACACAACCATTCTTACGTGCATTGTATGGTTGTGTGGTCTGATTCATTAGCATTGCACGTTGTGTGATTTTTTTTCATAGGCATTGCATAGCAGCGCATTGCGAAATCAGCGTGATTCATTTTTCAGGCCCAAATGCGCTTACGTGGTTCCGTACTACATCTCGTCATCATTGAATTATAGTTAATAAGATAATTCCGAATCCAATTATAAATAAGTTAATGTTAAATAGGTGGAATCATTTTGCTAATCCTGATACTAAAATTCCAAAGTATAATAGTTACTGTACGTGGTTCTTCCATACGATAGTGAACTTTATTAAGTCTTCACTTTTGAAGGGCAAGTTGTTGAGTAGGTTGTTTCACAGATAATTACTTCTCATGTTCAAATCACTACCTATTAAAGCCGAAGAACAGTTTGCAAATTTATTTTTTCAGTTTAATGTAACATACTTTAATAGACTAGGCAAGCAAGTAATAAGTTGTGCAGTATTAGTTTCAGTGCATGAAGTTCTCATATCACAGTAAGAGAGAAGTAATTAGTAATAAGGTGTCTTATGAACAAGTCATAGCTACTAGTTTTCATTCACAGTACTAAAAGTACCCTCCAAATTATATTCAAAGAATTGTATACTGGGAGTTCAATACCATTCCCCATACAGATAGTCCACACCCATATTGCATGTGTAAGTTCCAGTGTAGAACATTTCACAGAGGTTACGGCCTAAAGATTATATTACAGTCATAATAAGAACATCACATATGCATAATCATTAGAACTACATTTAGAAGTATGCACATGAGTGTTACACAGTTCGAAGTACACAGATGATAGTAGTAAGTATTATTCCATGGATTTCATAAATTTTATGCAGTATCTCATGACATTCTTCCGCGTTGTTAAAGAATTGGCCTGATTTCGTATATGTGAGTGGTGATGACAGATTTCGTGTGCCAATTACTTCTTCCTCTAAATTGCCTTCATTTAATCGATAGTTATGAATGCGGTTGTTCTTACTTACATTCCTTTTACGGACAGCTTTCTCCCGGATAACTACTCTTTCAAGACCATATTCAGTACATTGCTGCAGAAAGAGATAACTTGTGTATAAAATGTCATCTTTAAAGGCGCTTGTAGATGAATGCACTCTTGTCAAACACACAGGGCCGAACATAACAAGCGTAATACAAGTAAAGGTTGACTCCGCAGATACTTCCTCATTCATTCCAGTATAAAGGGCTTGCACCAGCCACTGCATCTCCCCCCAAATAAGGAAATCCATAAGACTGAAATCGGAGAACATTGTGGCCACGATACTATTCCACCTCTCTCAGTTCAACAGTTGGGGCAAATATTACCTAAATGTTCTCTGGCTTCAACGGCTAAGTCTGGTGTGATCCCGTCATGGTGGAGCCATAATAGTTACCTGACTGCTAGCCACCGAACGTGTTACGCGAGATACATACCCTAGTCAGACTGACCTGAACAATACCAGCCCACTAATTTATGAGAAGTCTGTGTTGACGGTGGAGCACACCAGTCACCTTAGGACTTCCAAGCTAGCAGACATGGTTATTGTGGCAGCTGAATATTTCTTCCCCTGTGAAGGAATCCTCGTTAGCAAACAAAACACACGTTTAGAAGTCAGGGATGTTTAGCATTTGGTACAGGTACCATTGGCAGGAAAGTCATCAGCTGATAGTTCTTGTAACTGCCGATATTTCAGTGGACGTATGCCTCTCTCGTGTAGGAGTTACTGGTGTTGGAGTTATTTAATTCCATGGCTATGAGTCGTGAGCTGGTACAGGGGTTCCCGTCAATTCGCTGTAAAACAGCGTATTCAAATTGAATCGTTCGCACAATGCGAGGTATACTACATTTTGTCAGTCGCATCCAGAGGACTATGTTTAACGAAAATAGCCAGTTAGATAGTCAATTAGCTACTTGTTCCAGAGATCATCTTAGCAATTTTTTCTAACTGCTGTAGAACGAGTCAGTTTACAGAATTTGTACACATGATTAGTTTTTATGTCAGTGAACGTATTCTTCAGTCCTACTTATACGACCAGACTTAAAAAATATGATTCCTTTGTTTTCACACAGGCTACCAATTTTTAAATAAAAGTCCTCTATGGAATGAAGATCTGTCCAGAAGAAATGATTTCAATTTAGAATTAAAACGTGCTTTGCTACCTGTCAGGAATTTGTGTTATTGGACGAGTGATTAAAGATTTTTGTTGATGCAATTTGAACTCCTTTCGGAGCCAGCGACACCTTTAGTAATGGGGAATAAAGGCTGTTTTCCTTCTAGTCTTGTAGATGTGTATATTAATATTCTCCTCCAATTGCGATGGATTATTTATGACGTCTTTCATTAGCGTGTGTGTATAATGTGAAGGAACGGTTGAAACTTATAAATCCTTGAAGAGGTACATAAAAGATGACTGTAGGTGACTGCCACATACAAGTTTCAATGCTCACTCTTGTGCAATCAATCAGTTATCCCAGAAAATTACTCCATGAGACATTACTGAATGTAAGTGTACAATATACTTTAAGAGGCCAAATCACTTGTTTCAAGTATTAGCAAATATAAGAAGAAATAGTGTAGCTGAACTTGATTGATTGAGCAGCTCAGTAACATGCTTTTTCCATTTAAAGTTTTATCAATACATGCACTCAAAATCTGTTTACTGACTGCTGTTAGCGTGCTACATCTGTTGTACAGAACTGAATGTACTGTGTTATCTCAAAATTTAGGGAGAGTTGAGTTTAAAAGTAGCACTTCATAATTCTACGATAAACATCATTAACACACATTCTTTTGATTTCCCTCTAAAGGGATTTATTACGATACTAGCATCGTCTGCAAAACGTTCCAATTTTACCTTAAGAATCTTAAGTGAAAGTTCATTCCCATAGAGTAGCAGTAGATTCAAAATAGGACCCTGTAAGTCTCCCTTCATAATTTCTCACCAGTCATTAAAATTTTCCCTCCTTCCAACAATGTTTGAATTACGCTCTTATGCTTCCAGGACCGGTCTCATTTTGAGTGAAATAATTTTGGGTATTGGGTCGCATCATTGTAAACTACTAAAGCACTTAATTTCCGACGTTTTAACCGACTTCTGCGATCGTCTTCAGTGCGGTCCAGTGATTCCTACTGAACGGAACCGCAGGAAATAGATTTTTGTCACATAACAAAATGAATACGTTCATAACTCCTCGATAACGCCCCGATAGCTGAATGGTTAGCGCGATCGAATGCTGTGCAAACGGGCCTAGGTTCGATTCCCGGCGGGTCGGAGATATTCTCCGCTCAGGGAATGGGTGTTGTGTTGTCTTCATCATTTCATCCCTATCGCCGCGTAAGTCGCCGAAGTGGCGTCAAGTCAAAGGACTTACACCAGGCGAGCGGCCTACCGACTGCGAGGCCCCACGACATCTAATTTCACTCTACAAATCTGTATACTTAGTTTTTTTATAACTATCTAAATTGTTAGAGGAATGGTGTACTGGAGCTACCATTTGTTTCCTAATGTTTAGCCTAAACCGTGAACTGTAAATTTAGTTTTCTAAATTTTTCAGCGCCATGTTGATTCACACATTATAACTTATCTCTATAAATGCTACAGAAAAAACTAACAGTATATTCTGCACGTTGATATACTCCTACTATGAACTAATATAGACCATAGGAAAGAAGCTAGTAAAAGAAACCGTAGTCCTGTGCACGATCTAATCTGAAAGCTTTAACGATGGTTGAATTTCGGTGGTTCGCAAGAGAGATACTGAAGCTTCGAATAGGGCTCTGTAAGAGGTTGAGAAGTAACTATAACTTAATGGGAGTCGTTACCATGTTACTGCAGGAGGAAAGGACAAAGTTTAACGGTTCCGTCGAGAAAAACGTGCACTGTTGAAGTATATGTGTGCCTCAAGATATGTTATCCGTGGCTCTCAGTTGAAGTCTTCAAATACAGAAAAATAAACGGGTGTAAATATTAGCGGAGTTATATCAGGCGGTGAATTCTCATATCTGTTCCAGCTGAAAAACGACGATTCTTTAGAAACAGGTGGCAGCATACATATTCCATATTCAGGACTTGATTCTCCAATTTACTCATATGTTGTCCAAATTAAGGACAAGACGATGGAATGGTTGTGGAGAGATACACCGAAAAGAAAATACATTGTAATAACTAGAGCATTTCAGTAGGTCTTATGTCAAAGCGGTAGGTGGATCAAAACAAAATGTCCAGACACTCTGTGACCAAAATGGTACTGAAACAGAGGATGACAGACTAAAGGCCGAAATACTAAATGTCTTTTTCCAAAGTTGTTTCACAGAGGAAGATTGCACTGTAGTTCCTTCTCTAGATTGTCGCACTCATGACAAAATGGTAGATATCGAAATAGACGACAGAGGGATTGTACCGTAGGTCTCTAGAAGAGCGTAGCGTTCCAAAGGATTGGAAAAGGGCACAGGTCATCCCCGTTTTCAAGAAGGGACGTCGAACAGATGTGCAGAACTATAGACCTATATCTCTAACGTCGATCAGTTGTAGAATTTTGGAACACGTATTGTGTTCGAGTATAATGACTTTTCTGGAGACTAGTAATCTACTCTGTAGGAATCAGCATGGGTTTCGAAAAAGACGGTCATGTGAAACCCAGCTCGCGCTATTCGTCCACGAGCCTCAGAGGGCCATAGACACGGGTTCACAGGTAGATGCTGTGTTTCTTGACTTCCGCAAGGCGTTCGATACAGTTCCCCACAGTCATTTAATGAACAAAGTAAGAGCATATGGACTATCAGACCAATTGTGTGATTAGATTGAGGAGTTCCTAGATAACAGGACGCAGCATGTTATTCTCAATGGAGAGAAGTCTTCCGAAGTAAGAGTGATTTCAGGTGTGCCGCAGGGGAGTGTCATAGGACCGTTGCTATTCACAATGTACATAAATGACCTGGTGGATGACATCGGAAGTTCACTGAGGCTTTTTGCAGATGATGCTGTGATGTATCGAGAGGTTGTAACAATGGAAAATTGTACTGAAATACAGGAGGATCTGCAGCGAATTGACGCATGGTGCAGGGAATGGCAATTGAATCTCAATGTAGAAAAGTGTAATGTGCTGAGAATACACAGAAAGATAGATCCTTTATCATTTAGCTACAAAATAGCAGGTCAGCAACTGGAAGCAGTTAATACCATAAATTATCTGGGAGTACGCATTAGGAGTGATTTAAAATGCAATAAGCATATAATGTTGATCGTCGGTAAAGCAGATGCCAGACTGAGATTCATTGGAAGAATCCTAAGGAAATGCAATCCGAAAACAAAGGAAGTAGGTTACAGTACGCTTGTTCGCCCACTGCTTGAATACTGCTCAGCAGTGTGGGATCAATACCAGATAAGGTTGATACAAGACATAGAGAAGATCCAACGGAGAGCAGCGCGCTTCGTTACAGGATCATTTAGTAATCGCGAAAGCGTTACGGAGATGATAGATAAACTCCAGTGGAAGACTCTGCAGGAGAGACGCTCAGTAGCTCGGTACGGGCTTTTGTTAAAGTTTCGAGAACATACCTTCACCGAAGAGTCAAGCAGTATATTGCTCCCTCCTACGTATATCTCTAATCAGAGAGATTAGAGCCCACACAGAGGCATACCGACAATCCTTCTTTCCATGAACAATACGAGACTGGAATAGAAGGGAGAACCGATAGAGGTACTGAAGGTACCCTCCGCCACACACCGTCAGGTGGCTTGCGGAGCATGGATGTAGATAAATATCGTGTATTACCCTGTATATCAAATACATCACTACTTTAGGCAATGCACGTCACAGAGGTCTTACAAAGATTCGAAGGACTTTGAGAAATCGCCTGCAACAATCGCAATCATGTACTGAATCAAAGTACGGTGGATGCCTCGAACAAATCATTTTACGGCTATTTTGATCTTCACTAATGAAGCCAGGTTTGCTGGCCCCAAAGTAGAGGAATAGTGTCGTCGTGATACGTGACATGGTCAGTGTGGACTACAACGATTCTTAAATTGCTAAAAAGGTTCTTTGCTCCAGACTTTGATCACAGAGTCTCAAAATCGGGACCTCTTTTAATCGGTGATGACTATCTTCAACTCTCTGTACTAAAAAAATGCAATAGTTTACGTTAGTAAATATTCTCCTGAACTAAGGAAGTCAACGTCATAACACTGCATTAACAGTCGATGTAGTAATATAACATGGTATATGAGGCGTCTTTTAGGATAGGAAAAAACGTACTGATCAAAGATACACAACCTTTTCACTCATACACTTCGTCAACGTGGTCTGTTGCTGCTGTCCGCCTCTGCGCACCGTTCAATGCCCTGTTGCTTGTAAGAAGCTGAAAGAGTTTCTTCTGTCATCTTTTAGAGTCAACACAAAAGTTAATCTATATGGTCATTTCCTCACTCAAAAAGTACAAGAAATGCTCCCATCTTCGCTTAGTTGGCTTCTTTCTCTTTTCATTTCTCATTCACTTCACTTCCTTTTCACCTGCCTTCATTAATAGTTTTATCATTTTCCTACTTCTCCCCCTCTTCCACGCCTCCCTCCTGTCCATTGCTGCCTTTACTCATAGTTGAATCTCCCTGCCTGTAATTTGTCTTTGTTAAACCCGTCACGAACGAATGTAAAGTGTGTTTTCCTGTACTATTGAAGTTTCTAAATATTTAATTCTATATTGGATGTAACTTATAACATACTTATCGTAATGAATGTAATGTAAAATATGTAGAGTGTCTGTTAGATGTGAGGGCATAATGACTCCATTTTCGCCAAATTAAATAAGCCAAGAAATAAATTAAAATATAAATTAGCGAGCTCATTTACGTTCACTGAAAATATAGCTCCGCTACGTTATAATCTTGTCCTAATTTGATGAATACCCTGTAAAACAGCTATCAGGGGGAAAAATAATAGAACTTCTTGATTAAGTGTTGTTAACTTCGCGCGCTCTGTTTTGGAGAGAGAATTCTTGAAACCAGCGGACAACCTCCTTATGCGACTGACAAAGATGTGTTAGGAACGCGAGTTAACCGACTGCAGTCATCATACGGCAACTGTAGGGGTCTCTTTGCACTGACGACGCAGAAGTACAGCATGTGAATGTAAAGCCCTCTAGGTCGAAATGTAACGATTTTGTGTACCAGGGCCGGCCGGAGTGGCCGAGCGGTTCTAGGCGCTACAGTCTGGAACCGCGTGACCGCTACGGTCGCAGGCTCGACTCCTGCCTCGGGCATGGATGTGTGTGATGTCCTTAGGTTAGTTAGGTTTAAGTAGTTCTAAGTTCTAGGGGACTGATGACCTCAGATGTTAAGTCTCATAGTGCTCAGAGCCATTTGAACCATTTTTGTGTACCAGGCGTCGCGTACAAAATCTGTCCGTGGGAAAAGCCCGATTAAGTGCATCATGATCAGCTTGGTTTCATGCTTAAGGTCAGTTTTTCGAAGCTAACTTCAGATGTAAATCTGGGCCGTGAAAAGCTAAGTTAAATATTTGGTCTGATCATTACACTTTGAAGGCGTTTTTTTTATCTTTGGTGATTCAAATAGTCGATATTACGTTGAAGATGAACAAAAAAGAAGAGAAGCACAAGAAGGACATTAAACTAAAGTTCTGCGCATCTGACTTCGGCGACTGAGTTTGGTGATGGCAAAGCTTACGCAGGACGCATCGAAAGGCTTGTTGGGGATGACAGGGAAGTAACACAACTGAGTATTGAATTACATCAGTAACTGTAAAACTCATTCAATACTGCCTCAAAGTGTGCCTTACAGATTCTATATGTGCACGACAAATATTTTTGTCATTTGTTGTTTACACTACCTAATAATCTGGAAATAGAGAGCTCGTGTGGTGAAGTAATCGTTTAGGATGACGCCGGTTCCGCTGCCGCATGATTTGAAGCACAGAATCAGCGTAACATTATCTCGATTGCTGAAATTTCTTGCATGCAAGCACTGCAAGCATGCGTAGCGTAGACCCTAACAAAATGTCCGCCGCTCGTGGTCTCGCGGTAGCGTTCTCGCTTCCCGAGCACGGGGTCCCGGGTTCGATTCCCGGCGGGGTCAGGGATTTTCACCTGCCTCGAGATGACTGGGTGTTTGTGTTGTCCTCATCATTTCATCAACATCCAGAAAAGTGGCGAAATTGGGCTGAGCAAAGATTGGGTAATTGTACGGGCGCTGATAACCACGCAGTTGAGCGCCCCACAAACCAAACATCATCACCCTAACAAAATGCGATTTAAGTCTACATCTACATCCATACTCCGCAAGCCACCTGACGGTGTGTGGCGGAGTTACAGTGAATGGAAATGTGAAATAACGATTAAGTACTCAGACATGGAGGCATGGTGCTCGTGGTAGATTTTTTGAAAAAGAAAAAAAAAAACAAGGAACAAAAGTCTAAGATAAAGAATTTGCAAAGCCCAAATGTACACTCAGGAATATTGAAAATAGCGCACACAGAGGGAAGCAAGGTACGGCAATGAGATTTTGCAAAGAAGTGTAGTGACATCCTAAATGCAAATGATCTATGTTTGATACCATCGCGCTTGCCCACAGACCCTACAGTGGCTCAGCAATCACGCAGAAGGTCGTATTAAAACAAGACGCAGTGGACTAGTCTTACACGTGACGGTCACATCCCGATTCCAGGAGGACGTTAGCAGCCCCAGAATGCCATGAAGAAGTGTTAGGCGAAATTTTCAGAGTTAAGCCGGTTTGAGAGGGGCTTAATCAGTAGCATGGGAACCGCACGCTGGTCGACACGCCGCGTGGCTCGCCGGGTCGATCGTTGGGAGTGTTCCAACAGATGATGTCGGGAGCAGCGGACCAGAGGAGGCACCCACGTGAGAAGTACCGGGTCTGGAGCGGCCAGGAGGACGAAGAGGTGAGAGGATCGAAGGACCGTGCGGCAAGCGATCAGCGATCCAACAGTTACTCGCTCTACGACACAAGCAGATGTACGGGTGGCAGTTTTTTTACAAAGCATTACCAGACGCCTTGCGGATGCAAATTTGCAGTACAGGTGCCTTTGACGTGTACTGTCGTTAACACAGAGATATCGGCGACTCCGTCTACAGTGGACTCTCACAGTCTGGCAAAACATGGTGTTTAGTGATAAATCCCGATTCGTTTTGGGGAGGGGTGTGGAGGAGTCCTGGCGAACGGCACAGTTCCACCTACACTGTCGGGCACCACACCGCCCGCACAGACACTGATGGTCTGGGAGACATACACTACGATAGCCGGTTCGCTCTAATTTTGGTACGTGGAACCCTAAAGGGCCAGCGTTATATCTATGACCCTCTTCAACCTCATGTGGGATCATTCCTGTATGATCTACCAGGGGCTCTTTTTCAGCAAGATAATGCTCGTCAGCATGCGGCTTGAGTGGCTCCAGACATCGTACATCTTGTTCCGACTCTACCATGGCTGTCCTGCTCCCCCGACTTGTTCCCTATAGAGCATGTGTGGGACTAGCTGAAATGCCAGATTCCACCGTGTCGCTCTGTACATGATTTGGAGATGGCTGTTGAAGATTTGTGGCCCAGTCTGCCTCAGGATAACGTCAGACTAGATCCGTTCGACGCTACGCCATGTTGCGGCTGTACTGCACCAGAAGGTGGTCCAAAGCGTTACTGATGTTGCACTGTATTTGGCATCTTACAATTTGTTTACTTGTCTTAATTTTTGCATCTGTATCATTACGTCTACCAAATTTCATTTAGATCCGATGCACCTCTCCAGATTTGCTATTTTCAGCGTTCTTCAGTGTATGAAAAATTCAATAGAATACATGAACTGATCTGATGTACAAGTTAGCCGTTATAGTTGCAGGTGTTTCTGTTACCATGACTTGGGCCTGCGCCCACTCTACTGACAACATGAATATGTTTATTTCAACACTCTAGTGCTAAACATGTTCATGGCGAGTACGCTGTAGAAACTCCCGTCTTGAAAGACGACGACAGCCGTGTTCAGAGGACTGCACGCACACCTTGTTGGTTTAAGGTACACCCAGCCACCATATCGGGTCTCGACTGGCCTACTATATCACCCTATCTTAATTCCACAGAAAATGTATGGGACTAGTGGGAACTGTTCATGAAACGTAACCATCAATATGCTAGCATTTTGGAAGCTCTGTGGGATCTAATGATCAATGTGTGGTTTCTGCTGAACATAGCATACGTGAAAATAATAATAATAACAATAATAATAATAATAATAATAATAATAGTAGTAATAATTGCATAGAAGCGATGGAAAAAACAGATGCCTATAAATATCTAGGATACAGACAAAAAATAGGAATAGATAATACAAATATTAAAGAAGAACTAAAAGAAAAGTACAGACAAAGACTAACAAAAATACTGAAAACAGAACTGACAGCAAGAAACAAGACAAAAGCTATAAATACTTATGCTATACCAATATTGACCTACTCATTTGGAGTAGTGAAATGGAGTGACACAGACCTAGAAGCACTCAATACACTTACACGATCACAATGCCACAAATATAGAATA
Source organism: Schistocerca cancellata (assembly GCF_023864275.1). Taxonomy (NCBI): domain Eukaryota; kingdom Metazoa; phylum Arthropoda; class Insecta; order Orthoptera; family Acrididae; genus Schistocerca; species Schistocerca cancellata. The sequence continues at coordinate 8,544,251 of NC_064628.1, read as the reverse complement.
CATCACATACATTCAGCAACTGAAAGATTCACATTAAGCAGGAAGGAAGGAAGAAGGGGATTTATCGACATAAAAAAACCTACATTATGGACAGGTAGACAATTTAAGAAAATTCTTTCTAGAACGAGCAGAAACTAGCAAAATACACAAAGCAATCACTCATATAAATACATCGGCTACACCATTGCATTTTCATAACCACTTCTACAACCCTTTAGATCACATAACATCAACAGATACGAAGAAAGTAAATTGGAAAAAGAAAACACTACATGGCAAGCACCCGTATCATCTAACACAGCCACACATAGATCAAGAGGCATCCAACACATGGCTAAGAAAAGGCAATATATACAGTGAGACGGAAGGATTCATGATTGCAATACAGGATCAAACAATAAACACCAGATATTACAGCAAGCATATTATTAAAGATCCCAATACCACAAGAGATAAATGCAGACTTTGCAAACAACAAATAGAAACAGTAGATCACATCACAAGTGGATGTACAATACTAGCAAATACAGAGTACCCCAGAAAACATAATACATCAACAACTTGCCATACAACATAAACTAATAAAACAACACGTTCCCACATACAAGTACACATCACAAAATGTACTGGAGAATGATGAATACAAATTATACTGGAACAGAACGATTATAACAGATAAAACAACACCACATAACAAACCTGACATCATACTCACCAATAAAAAGAAGAAATTAACACAATTAATTGAAATATCCATACCCAACGCAACAAATATACAGAAGAAAACAGGAGAAAAAATTGAAAAATACATCCAACTGGTTGAGGAAGCCAAGGACATGTGGCATCAGGATAAAGTTGCCATTGTACCAATTATACTATCAACTACAGGAGTCATACCACACAATATCCACCAGTACATCAACGCAATACAGCTACATCCAAACATATATATACAACTACAAAAATCTGTAATTATTGATACATGTTCAATTACCCGAAAGTTCCTAAATGCAATATAACATACACCGTACAGTTAAAAGGAAGTGACGCTTGATCAAGGTCCGCGTCACTTTCCATTTTTAGCCAGACCTAAGGTCTGAGAAAGGAAAGAAGGTAATAATAATAATAGTAATAATAATAATAGTAAAACTTGGGTATCTCTTCCTCGCCGAACTGAAGCTATTATCAATTTTTAATCGGTTGTGCTTATTGTAACCGAAAGGATAAGGCACTATAACCTGTAAGTCTCTATGTGTCAGTTACTGTTACTAAAATAATAAATAGACGTGGTGCCCTTGCTCATTAGCCTAGTTACTTGCTCATCTCGCCAATTCCCGTAAGAGGGTCTGACGGGACGAGTGCTGGGGTAGTCTGTGCGTTTGTCATGACCACTGGTCAGCACGTCTGCCTAGTAAGCAGGAGATCTGTGTTCGAATCCCAAGCGACTATAAAGTTTCAATTGGCCCCACTGATCTAAGTCAATGCCCGCTAGCAGTTAATGTCTTTAATTCCCTTGTGTCTTGATCCATATTGGCTGCAGGCTGAAAATGGTGTCTGTTGCTTCGGAAAAACGTCTAAAAAAGAGATAGGTAAGAAGTACAAAATAGCTAAGCGGAAGTGGCTAGAGGATATAGAAGCATGGATGACTGGGGAAAACCAGGAAAATTAAAGAGACTTTTGGAGAAAAGACAAGCAGCTGTATGAATATCAAGTCCTGAGATGGAAAATCAGGACTAAGCAAAGAAGGGAAAATTGAAAGGTGGGAGGAAAAAAAAGGGGGGGGGGCTATACAGTGGAATGGGACTTGAATGTAATATTATAGAAAGGGATGAGGAAGTAAATGGAGATGAGATAGGAGATATGATACAGCGATAAAAATTTGACAGAGCGCTGAAAGACTTAACTTGAATCAGAGTTCCTGGAATAGACATTTCCTCAGTACTACTGTTATCCTTAGGAGAGCCAGCCATGACCAAAGTCTTATGAGACAGGGGAAATGCCCTCAGACTTGAAGAAAAATGTCATAGTTCCATTTACAAAGAAAGCAGGTGATGACAGGTGTGAAAATTTCCGAACTATAAGTTTAATAAATCCTGGTTGAAAAATACTAAGACGAATTATTTACAGATGAAGAGAAATTGTCCAAACCGAAAACAGGAAATGACTCTATGCGTTTCTTCTGGCCTTACGAGAAACTGACGAAGTGTGTTAAAAGTGCAAATTAATGCCTGTGTCAATGTTTCTCTACATTGCGTAGTTATAATAAAAATATTATTGGTAACTCCGCTCATCTTGGTCTATATAAATATAGTAGTATAAGTGACGAAAGGAAGTATATAATTTTGAGTGTAAAAACGAAGATATTGTGTACTACTGAAATGTTTACATTCATCGGCGATGTAGAGTGTGTATGAATGTGTGCCTCTCTCTCTCTCTCTCTCTCTCTCTCTCTCTCTCTCTCTCTCTCTGTATGTGTGTGTGTTTATGACTATCAGCTCTGGCCGCAGTATATGGATTTTCACACGTTTCAGCAGCTAATAGCATTGTAGCAAGAAAGAACTCGGACCTTCACGATCCGTTTAAACAGCTTTATAAGTGTGCATTCTTGTGTAATCAGTTCAAAGTTCACTTCTATCGACACAGTGATCATGCTCCTTGCGGCAGCGAGAGCATGTAAGGATAGTAGTGACTGAGTGTCACTATCAGCTGATGCCAATGAAAGGTACGTGGCGGCAACAAAGTTCAAACCTAGCCAAGTTTTCTCTAGTGTGCAGTTAGTGCCCTGGAATGAGAAACGCCACATTCACAAATGCAAGACGCATACACAAAAACGTGTAACACACCAGAATTGGAGATGGCTGCTTCTCCAAAGGTGTCTCAAGTGAGAGTCAAAACAAGTAAAAAAAAAGTGTCTGGTCTCAGAGTTTATTGATTTACAGTATTCATAGACTAGCTAGAATCGTTCCTGAGCCAACATTTCATGCACTACACTGACAACGAAGAGAATGTACTTTGCTTTTTCTTAAATCTGTAAATTTTGTTTTTCGTTTACTACTGCGTTCGTATTAGTGATGAGGCACTGACTCCATGCTGGAGAAAATGTGGCAAGTTTTGAGCTTTGTTGCTCCCTTGAACTGTAATTGGCATCAGTTGATACTGGCACTCAATCGCTACTATCCTTACATCATCTCGGTTTCACGTACAGCCTGACAGCTGTGTCGATAAAGCTGAAATTTCGATTAATTACACAATAATGCACTTATTTTCGTTTATTCGGGTGAGATTAAAATTTTCGTACCCTAGTAAACTTACTGTCAAGTGTGAGAAAACATCCATACTGACTATTGGCGAAGATATAAAAGGAATTTGCAATTACACAGTGGTCGCATTTACGTTAATGAACATAATTAAATGTTTTCCACTTCTCCAGGAACAGGTATTCATAGCGACATGCCACTAAGTCATTCTTTTAATTGGAGACAACGAGAAAAAGTGGTGATCACGGTACAGTTCTCTCACGGGTGGACGCGAACGTGACAGAGGTTAACGACTATTGGCCGCCCCCCGCATACTGCCGGCCGTACGGGGACGCGTCGTCCTGACGCAACAGCGCCTCCGGATACGTCCCGTTAATTAACAGCTAGAGTGAGCCCAAGCGGTTCTCCGCTTGAGCGCGGCTGTCGAAAAAAGTCCTGCATTAACCACGAGGCGGGTGGGCCGCGGAGTGTGGCTAGAGGTGAAGCGTTCTGGTTCCCAGGCACAATATCGCCACATTTTCGTCGACGTCCCGTGTGCTACATTATTTTCTACCATTCACTGAAGAGTCTCATTACAAAAGTAACTTTTAATGGGGAAACACTTCTCGTACAGAAATTCAACGCTGTTATGATTCTACCTCTACATCTACATAAGTACTCCACAAGCTACTGTATGATGCATGGAGGAGGGTACTTTATTCCACTACTAGTCATTTCCTTTCGTGTTTCACTCGCAACTTGAGCGAGGGAAAAACGATAGTCTGTAAGCGTCCGTAGGACCACTAATTTTTCTAGTCCTATCTTCGTGGTCGTTAGGCAACGTGTACGTTGGTGACAGCAGAATTGTTCTCCAGTCAGCTTCAAAACGTCGTCTTCTCTCCAGGGATTCCCATTTGGGTTCCTGAAGTGTCTCCGTAATACTTGCGTGTTGATGGAGCCTACCAATAACAAATCTCCCAGCACACCTCTGAACTGCTTCGATGTCTTCCTTTAACCCGCTCTGTTACGGATCCCAAACACTCCAACATAACTCAAGAACAGGTCGCACTAGTGTCCCATACGCTGTCTCCTTTACATATGAACCACACTTTTCTACATTCGCCTTCCCTACTACAGTCCTTGCACGCAGATTCCATTCCATATCGCTTTGCAACGTTACGCCTGGATACTGTGTCAGCAATACTGTACTAGTACTGTATTCGACCATTTATGGCTTCTTTTTCCTACTCATCTGTGTTAACTTACCTTTTTCTACATTTAGGGCAAGCTACCATTTATCAATTAGGAACTGTCTTGTATCATCCTACAGTGACTCAATGACGACATCTTCCCGCACACCACAACATCATCCGTAAACAGCGGCAGAATGTTTCTGATCCTCTTCTAGAGATCATTTACAAATGTAGAGAAAAACAGAGCTACTACTACATTTCCTCGAGGAGCTCCTCGCTATACTCTTACCTCTGGTCAACACTCACCGTTGAGGACAACACACTATATTCTTTAAGTTAAGAAATCTTCGAACCACTCACATATCTGACGACCTATTCCGTATGGTCGGACGTTTGTTAGCCTGCAGAGGAACACCATGTCAAACGATTTCCGGAAATCTAGGAGTCTGGAATCTGACTGTTCCGTTCGCCGAGTCTGACAAATGGTAAAAACAGCCCTCACAAAAGAACATCTATATGTACATCTACGGAGGATCCTCAGGAAGTTTTATTTATCACTTTAAAAAAAAGTTACGTACTTATTTGTTTGTTTACAAGTAGTCGTCTACAGTACTGGTATCAAACGATATCCTGGAGCCAGAGTTACTGGAACACGCTGGTAAACGAGACGAAACAGAATTTCCCAGCCGATTGATAAAGTTGGGTGCGCGTTTATAAGGAAACCACGCTGCTATGATCCGTGGTGAGTTGGTGGAAGTGTATGGCAAGAATACACCATCGTGCGGCGCAGTAGTTACGTGGCGCAGACGCCTCTAGCGTGGCCGTACAACTTGGAATGATGAAGAACGACGTGGCACAACATCTCTCTGTGAAGAATCGGGAACCGTAAAAGAAGTGCGGATCCTGGTGCCCGAAGACGGGCGTATCTCAATCGCGGCGATATTGAAAAAGAGAAAAATAATCATTGAACGATTTTCAACATCTTTCAGGACGTTTTGACACGTCAGAGGTCCCTGCCCGCTTGGCTCCAGAACCACTCACACCCATTCAAACAGCCCGCCGAATGGAGGCAGCAGGGGAAATATTGCAGTTGTGTCAGGCAAACTCAGACGACTTACTTAGCCGCCTTAACACGAAGCACCAGTGCCTGCTCCATCGCTACAACCGCGAGTCTAATGAGTAAAGTTAACTATGGAATCGTGTCAATTCACCTCAACCGAAAAAGGCCAAGACCCAACCATCATGATTCTCAGCGTTTCTTTGGGAATGCCATGGTGTTCTTCAAACTGATTATACTCGTAAGTGGCCAACTTACGAAATCTCATGATGCGGTTATCGGAGACTGTCAAGACGAAGCATTGCAGTAGGCTGTCCAATGGGATTTCTGGCTCTACGACAACGTCCCAGCTCATTCTGCAGAGGACGGTCACACATGTCGCTTCTTTGGGTCATCAAATTTTGCCTTCTACTTCGTATTCTCGTGACGTGGCGCTCAGTGACTTTTCTCCTCATTCCTCGGATGATGCAGTAAGACATTTCCGAAGTGAAGATGAGATGATATTCCAGAGGAAACGTTACCTCAACAACCAAAATGCAGACTTCTACAACCATTGTCTTTACCAAGTCATCTGTAGCTGGGAAAAATGTCTTCACATTGAAGGGTGGATATGTGGAGAAGTTTCATAGTAGCAGCTCGATTTTTTCGAGGTAATAAATCTTCATGACTACCTCTGGAATGTCCACATCCTCACATGTAATCCGCATGCGACTGGAAAGTGTAACAAAACTACCTCTCTCTCTCTTCGCGTTCCATCCAATTGTTGTCTTGAACTGTCTTACATTCAAAATTTCGTAAACTGATGACGTGACTTCGTTGTTAAATGCTTCAAATGGCTCTGAGCACTATGGGACTTAACATCTGAGGTCATCAGTCCCCTACAACTTAGAACTACTAAAAACTAACTAACCTAAGGACATCACACACATCCATGCCCGAGGCAGGATTCGAACCTGCGACCGTAGTGGTCTCGCGGTTCCAGACTGAAGCGCCTAGAACCGCACGGCCACACCGGCAGGCGCACTTCGTTGTTAATCTGTACAATTTCTGTTTCGGTGTACTGATAATATATTTCATAAGTCTTAATGTTAGTGAGTGTCAGGACTGCTTTGAAACTTGTTCTATTAAGCTTTCCCAATAACTACATTGCTGGCCACCGTAAATGCAACACCCTGAAGGAAGCATCCGAATCAAGTGAAATTTACACCATGAGTTTGCAGCGACGAGATATGCAACTGATTAGAATTTCAGCGCAGCCGCACATCACGCGCGCCTGTGGCGCCACCTCACACCTCATAGCGCCATTTAACGCTTGGCGATTTCGACGAGTGTACGTTCGGCACGTGTGTTTACCTTGTGGTTGTTTCACAAGACGATCAGTTATGCCTCGTAGACAACAGCGAACATCTTTGGATCAAGTATCCGAGTTCGACAGAAGAAGGATAGTGGCTTACCGAGATTGTGGATTATCATACAGAGAAATCGCTAGTCGTGTTGGACGAAACCAAACAACTGTAATGCGGATATGTGACCGTTGGATGCAGGAGGGTACGACGGACCGACGTGGTCGATCGCATTCACCTCGGTGCACCACTGCACCTGCTGATAGGCAAATTGTGCGCATGGCAGTGACGGATCGCTCAGTGACATCCCGAACCGTAGCACAGCACATTGCGTCTGTAACGCATCATCCAGTGTCTGCGCGTACCATTCGACGCCGTTTACAGCAGAGTGGTCTGTCCGCAAGACGTCCATTGCTTCGTCTACCATTGACGCAGAACCACAGACGTCTCCGTCGCCAATGGTGTGATGATAGACGGATGTGGACGGCAGAATGGAATGACGTTGTCTTTACTGACGAGGCACGCTTCTGTCTGCAGCACCACGATGGTCGGATTCGAGTGTGGAGTCACCGTGGAGAGAGGATGCTGGACAGCTGCATTATGCACCGCCACACTGGTCTTGCACCGGGTATTATGGTATGGGGCGGTATTGGATATTACTCTAGCACGCCTCTAGTACGCATTGCCGGTACTTTAAATAGCCGGCGCTACATATCCGAGGCGCTGGAGCCAGTTGTCCTTCCTTACCTTCAGGGCTCGGCCACAGCCATATTTCAACAGGATAATGCGCGACCACACGTGGCACGCATTGTCCAAAGGTTCTTCGTTAACAACCAGATTGAGTTGCTTCCCTGGCCGGCTCGCTCTCCGGATCTTTCGCCGATAGAAAACATGTGGTCCATGTTTGCTCAACGAGTGACCCAGATTACATCCCCAGCTGCCACACCAGATGATCTTTGGCAACGTGTGGAAGCTGCTTGGGCTGCTGTACCCCAGGAACACATCCAACGTCTCTTTGACTCAATGCGGGGACGTGTGGCAGCGGTGATCTCCAACAATGGCGGCTACTCTGGCTACTGATTCTGGCAGGAACCACATGTCACAGACGTCTGTAAACGTAATCATTTGATACTTGGTCAACATGTTATCTACAAAATAAATTTTGTTGTGCTACCTCTTGTCTCTCTTGGTGTTGCCTTTACGGTGGCCAGCAGTGTATTTAACTTTATCTCCGCTAGAAGTAAACTGTCCAGTACATTCAAAAATCTAAGGTACTTCACGTACGTTCAATTAATACGTACTCTACCTTAGTTTTTCCGGCTGAAAGACAGTACAATTCCGTCTATGACTGCTGAAAATAATTTTTTCGATGTAGAATCTCCTCGTCTGAGGTAATTCGCATCAATTTCTCTGTTCTATAACTTCCTTCAGAACTTTCCAGTGGGCTACTGGGCTAAAACCAGACTGTTCCTTTTTTAGAATGATCTCTCTAGTTTTTTGTCTGTATTTGCAAGCTAATTTAACAACTGATTTTGTGAAACGCCTCGATTTTGCTTGTGCCCTTAACCAGCCTGCTGTTATTGAATCCCGTTCAGATTGTATGAAAAGTTCTCTCCACGTGATCAAATGGGAACTGATACTTCCAACTAAATTTCCAGCTTGTCTGTCCTGTTTTAAACGGCGACACGGAATGCACACGACTTCCAGGTCCGCTGCGACTGACTACTGTTTCACGTCTGTAAGTTAAGTTAGAAGTTTTTTGTTCTACGCCAACGGTTGCAGTTGTATTTGTGCGGAAAGACGGAGAAAGAGAAACCTATGTATGATATTTTAAAAGCACCATAAGAAAGTGCATAGTTACCGTTACAGCTCTTACCTCCTATCCACCCTTCTATGTCGCTGTCTAAAATATTTGCTTTGGAGCTAGACTAGCTGTTAATGATCCAGAAGCGTGTTGCTCCATCCGTATTTCACGTAATCTGTCTTCCATTTGATAAGGATGGAGTAATATCGACATGGTTACAAAATATTAACTCGAGGCCTTTACAAATGGGTCAAATGGCTCTGAGCACTATGGGACTTCACTGCTGTGGTCATCAGTCCCCTAGAACTTAGAACTACTTAAACCTAACTAAACTAAGGACATCACACACATCCATGCCCGAGGTAGGATTCGAACCTGCGACCGTAGCGGTCACGCGGTTCCAGACTGTAGCGCCTAGAACCGCACGGTCGCTCCTGCTGGCAGGCCTTTACAGAAGAATGGAAAAACTGGTAGAAGCCGACCCCGAGAAAGATCAGTTTCGATTCTGGAAAAATGTAGGAACACGCGAGGTAATACTGACCACACGACATCTCATAGCAGACAGGTTAAGGGAAGGCAAACCTACGTTTATAGTGTATGTAGAGTTAGAGAAAGCTTTCTTGAATACTGACTGGAATACTCACTTTCAAATTCTAAAGGTTTCAGGGGTAAAATACAGGGAGCGAAAGGCTATTTACAATTTGTACAGAAACCATATGGCAGTTATAAGAGTCGAGGGACATGAAAGGGAAGCAGTGGTTGAGAAGGGAGTGAGACAGGGTTGTAGCCTATCCCCCGTGTTATTCAATCTGTATATTAAGCAAGCAGTAAAGGAAACAAAAGAAAAATTTGGAGTAGGAATTAAAGTCCAGGGAGAAGAATTAAAAACTTTGAGGTTCGCCGATGACATTGTAATTCTGTCAGAGACAGCAAAGGACTTGGAAGAGCGGTTGAACGGAATGAACAGTGTCTTGAAAAAAAGGGTATAAGATGAACATCAACAAAAGCAAAACGAGGATAATGGAATGTAGTCGAATTAAGTCGGGAGATGCTGAGGGAATTAGATTAGGAAATGAGACACTTAAAGTAGTAGACGAGTTTTGCTATCTGAGAGGAAAGGTAACAGATGATGGTCGAAATAGGGAGGATAAAAAATGTAGACTGACAATGGGAAGAAAAGTGTTTCTGAAGAAGAGAAATTTGTTGATATCAGTTTTAGATTTAAGTGACAGGAAATCCTTTCTGAAAGTATTTGTATGGAGTGTATCCATGTAAGGAAGTGAAACATGGGTGATAAACAGTTTAGACAAGAAGAGCATAGAATTATTTGAAATGTGGTGCTACAGAAGAGTGTTGGAGATTAGATACGTAGATCACGTAACTAATGAAGAGATACAGAATAGAATTGGGGAGACAAGAAATTTGTGGTACAACCTGACTAGAAGGCGGAATCGGTTGGTAGAACATATTGTGCGGCATCAGGGGATCACCAATTTAGTATTGGTGGGAAGTGTGTGTGTGTGGGGGGGGGGGGGTGGAGGGGGGGAGGAGTAAAAATCGTATAGGGAGACGAAGAGGTGAATACAGTAAGCAGATACAGACGGATGTAGGTTGAAGTAGTTACTCGAAGATAAAGAAGCATGTACAGGATGGAGTAGCCAGGAAAGCTGCATCAAACCAGTCTTTGGACTGAAGACCACAACAACAACAACAACAACTACAATGTCGATACTAAAACCCCATGGACGTTGATGCGATGTTCTCATCAGCGTCTGTCCCTCTCCGTGACCTTTTATTCTAATGTATTATTGCACAGATATATGGTTTGATTTGTTGTTTCTGTAAATTGAGAAGCCGCAGGTCTAACTGCTTAGATATGTGTGTGTAGTCTTGGAATTGCAATGAAAGGTTTCAGTCCTCTATTGCAATGCATACGTTTTTGCTATGACACAGAAAAACACTTAGACTTCCTGTGTTGTTGGGTATTGATACTGCTTCCGCGATTCTAGCACACAAATACTAATGTCAGATTTAATAAGTTCCCTCTCTTGTTTTCCCCGTATCTTTCTTCTAGTCCATCTTACGTCGACGGTATCTTGCTAACCTGTAACTTTATTAACTAGGTTATGTAAGTAGAGACAACAGGTGCAGGTCTACTCAGCGCTCGGCTCATGTCAACGTGAAAGGAAATAATCGCTACATCCTGCGCAGGATCTGTGCTACTTTCACTTTTTTTCAGTTATGTGACCAGCAAGTAGCAATAGTTCGTCGGTCTAGAGTCGCGTGGTTTTCTACGGCCTGCAGTATTAGACTATATTCAAACCGTATTTCTTTCATTTATTTAATTTCTCCCTAATCCGCAATAGTCTTTTCATCTGTTATCCTTACAAAAGTCAACATTACAATAAACAGTCGCATCCTTGACCTATAACTTATACACTCCGCCCCCTGCTTCAAGGAATAAAGCTCCATTCACACTTTGCACCTACTGGACTAATATGAGAGTGTGGACGAGTCCTGTGACCTCGAGCGCTATGTGGACGGGGCACGTTTAATCATATGTGTACATTTCAACGCCTGTCTAATAGAAGGTTGGCAGTTGCCACGCCAGTTCAAAATACGCTGATGAGCCAAAACATTTTGGCCACCTACATCAAAATTTGCTCGCCACCTCCGGAACTCAACACAGCACAGATTCGACAAGTCCTTTGTAGGATTCTGTTTCTGACCAGCTACAAAAAATCATCACAGTGGGGAAAGACTTCAGACACTAAGCGATGCGCGGCCTGCGATCGTCGTGCGGTACATATTTACCCTGGGATGACGGAGTATCCGGACACGACCAGACAGTCTTTTTTCCCTCGAGCGATCCGCGAGTGGAACAGAGGGGGGCGAAGTATGACCTTGCCGCGAATTGTGCCCTCCGTCACTCACCAAAAATGGTTCAAATGGCTCTGAGTACTATGGGCCTTAACATCTGATGTCATCAGTCCCCTAGAACTTAGAGCTACTTAAACCAAAGTAACCTAAGGACATCACACACATCCATGTCCGAGGCAGGATTCGAACCTGCGACCGCAGCAGTGGCGCGGTTCCGGACTGAAGCACCTAGAACCGCTGGGCCATAGCGGACGGCCGCCACACACCACTTGGTGGCTAGCGGAGTACACTACTGACCATTAAAATTGTTACACCAAGAAAAAATGCACATGAAAAACTGATATTCATTAGACAAATATATTATACTAGAACTGACATGTGATTACATTTTCACGCAGTTTGGGTGCATAGATCCTGAGAAATCAGTACCCAAAACAACTACCTCTGGCCATAATAACAGTCTTGATACTCCTGGGCATTGAGTCAAACAGAGCTTGGATGGCGTGTACAGGTACAGCTGCCCATGCAGCTTCAACACGATACCACAGTACATCAAGAGTAGTGACTGGCGTATTGTGACGAGCCAGTTGCTCGGCCACCATTGACCAGACGTTTCCAATTGGTGACATATCTGGAGAAACTGCTGGCCATGGCAGCAGTCAAACATTTTCTGTATCCAGAAAGGCCCGTACAGGACCTGCAACATGCGGTCGTGCATTATCCTGCTGAAATGTAGGGTTTCGCAGGGTTGGAATTAAGGGTAGAGCCACGGGTCGCAACACATCTGAAATGTAACCTTCACTGTTCAAAGCGCCGTCACTGCGAACAAGAGGTGACCGAGACGTGTAACCAATGGCACCCCATACCATCACGCCGGGTGATACGCCAGTATGACGATGACGAATACACTCTTCCAATGTGCGTTCACCGAGACGTCGCCAAACACGGATGCGACCATCATGATGTTGTAAACAGAACCTGAATTCATCCGAAAAAATGACGTTTTGCCATTCGTGCACCCAGGTTCGTCGTCGAGTACACCATCGCAGGCGCTCCTGTCTGTGATGCAGCGTCAAGGGTAACCGCAGCCATGGTCTCCGAGCTGATAGCCCATCCTGCTGCAAACGTCGTCGAAGTGTTCGTGCAGATGGTTGTTGTCTTGCAAACGTCTCCATCTGTTGACTCAGGGAGACGAGCTATATAAAGTAACGTAATACATTGACTAATCGATGCAAATGAATGAAAATTAGCGAGCATGTTGTCATAGGTCTGTCAGTTGGACGTCACTTTTCGGAGGGTAGCATGAATATAGTGCCACATGAGGCTGGTCCCACAACACGAGGCAGCAGAGGCATTGGGAAAAGACAGTGTGTGAAGCAACGAACAGTTACGATGCACTGTAGTTTTATTCGCCATTCCAACATGGCCCGGAGATAATATTCTGATGACTTCATACGGGGAAGAATCATCGGGAAACTGAAAGAAGGACGAAGCGAAACGAATGCAGCCCAGGAGTTTCGTGTGGCTCGCAGCATTGTTTGACGTACATGAGGAGTGTTCCAAACCACAGACACCACTGCCCGACGGAGTGGCTGGTCAACGATGCTCAGCAAGACCTGGAGATGATGACTGCATTGTGAACCAAGCAACAAGGGACCACGCCCAACAGCGGGTGCAATTTCAAAGACGTTTAACAGAAGGGGAAGGCACGCAGTCTCATGCTCCATGGTGGCAGACTGACCGTGTCAGGGTGGTTTCTTCCCACGACGACCAGTGTTTTGTGTTCCGCTAATTCCCGCGCAACGGTGGCACCGATGGTGATGTCGCCAAGTTAGTTAGTTAGTTGGTTGCGTGTTCCATTGAATTTACCCCATTCCCTTAAATGGCACAAAACGCATATACTATGTTTATAGATTTATTTCTTGCTATTCAAGAATTGATCTATGACATAGGAGTTGTCAAGGAGATATGATTTCAATTTATTTTTGAAATTATTACTGCTGTCTGTCAAACATTTTATTTCATTTGGTAAATTGTCGAAAATTTTTGTAGTAGCATATTTTACCCCTTTCTGTGCCAAAGATAGGTTGAGCAAAGGATACTGTAAGTCTTTCTTTTTTCTGGTATTATAATCATGAATGGCACTGTTGTTTTTAAACTGGTCCATGTTGTTGAGAACAAGTTTCAGTAAGGAGTAGATATATTGTGAGGCTGTTGTAAAAATTCGCAATCTTTTAAAAAGATGCCTACAAGATGTGCGACTATGAACCCCGCACATTATTCTAACCACTTTCCTTTGAACAGTGAATACTCTTTGTCTAAATGTTGAGTTACCCCAAAATATTATTCCGTATGACATCAGAGAGTGAAAGTATGCAAAGTATGTTCGCTTACTAATTTATGTATCCTCAAAATTGGCAATTATTCTGATTGCAAAAATTACTGAACCTAGTCGCTTTAGAAAATCCAAAATATGAATTTTCCAATTAAGGTTCTCATCTATATGCACACCCAAAAACTTAGTATGCTCTATCCTGTCTACTGACTACTGTTGATGCGTTATATTTATTGAAGGAACTGTACTTTTTGCAGCAGAAAATTGGATGTACTGTGTGTTTTCAAAGTTTAGAGCAAGCCCATTTGCAGAAAACCAATTAATGACTTTTCCAAAGACCTTATTTGTAACATTTTCAACTGGAGTTTCTTTTACTGCATTACTAATGATGCTTGTATCATTAGAAAACACTGTCAGTTCAGCTTTCTGTTTCAGATAGGAATGGAAGTCGTTCAGATATATCAAGAACAGAAGGGGACCCATGATTGAACCCTGTGGAACACGTAATGTAATTTCACCCCAGTTAGATGAAGTGGCAAACTTATTTAAATCACTTGATCCATATAAGGAAACTTTTTGCTTCCTGTTCTGTAGGTATGACTTAAACCATTCATATGCTATTCCAATTATACCATAGAAGTGAAATTTCTGTACCATAATGTCATGGTTCATAGAACCAAATGCTTTGGACAAGTCACAGAAAATTTCTATTGGTGAAATTTTACTATTTAATCATTCTATTATGTGGACAGTGAAATTGTATATTGCTGTCTCAGGGGACCAGTATTTTTGAAATCCGAACTGTTATTTGCTGAGTATTCCATTACTGTTGAAATGGCTAACCACTCTTGAGTACATTACTTTCTCAAAGATTTTTGAAAATGCTGTAAGCAAGGATACTGGCCGATAATTATTGACATCTGTGGTGTCCCCCTTCTTGTAGAGAGGCCTGAAACTGGGATATTTTAACCTGTCTGGGAAAATACCTTGAGTATAGGGGCTGAGCAATGAGGAGTGAGGCCACATGCTCTTCTTGAATGAAAGCAGATTCACTCTGAGTTGTGATGCTGGACGTATCCTTATATAGCGAGGGATGGGAGCACTTAATGCACCCAAGAACATAGTCGAACATGATGGTTTTGGTGGACCAGGTGTTACGTTGGGGGGAGGGATAATGGTGCGTGGGCGTACTTACATCCGAATCTTTGAAAACGGTACACTCATAAATCATCATTATTGTGCCACTGTACTCTTCCCTCTTTTCAGGGGTGCGTTCGGCCATCGCTTCATTTTTATGTATGACGATGCGTGACCGCATCGAACAGCCCAGGGGGATGAGTTCTTGGAACTAGAGGATATTAGGCAAATGAATTGGCTTGTCCCTCCCACCGCCCCCCTCCCCCCCATCCCTCATGACTCAGATCATATCGACCACTTGTGGGATGTAGAGGGACGACATTTGCAGCACTCGCACACGTATCAATGACCATCCAACAGTTGTGAAAAGCATTGGTATAGTAACGAATGGAATGTCTTACCACAAAAACTCCTCACCAAACTTGCGGCCATCGTGGGAGCCCGCTGCAGAGGACGCGCTGCTGTCTGTAGTGATCTCACACCCGGTTAAGAATCATGCCACGCCTTTTTTAATATCCATGACACCTTAATGAATTGCAGTGCCTTCAGTGTAATTATCACCTTTGAATAACTGTCATTTCTGTTCATTTCACAGCTTATTTCTTTCAGTTACATTCTGTACTACACTGTAGAATTTATTTCTATATATGATCTAAGTTTCATCAAACTATGTTACATGGCATTACTACGTCATGCGAAAGTTACCTTCGTCGTTTTGTTTTGCACACCATTGTATAACTTAAATGTAATTCATCAGAGAGGGCAACACCTTCCCACTGATACACGGCACAACATCTACGATCTCGTGCACTGACGATGACGTTGCGTCAGCATGAGACCGCGTAGAGTCTGTCTAATGTGGTGGGGCACATATTCAGCATGACGTGGTCCGAGACACTCATGCCGGCACCAGCAGTGCACTCAGTCGTCAGATGTGCAGCAGATCGCTGCCCATCACGTTCTACAGAGCGGGTGAGCCTTCGACCTCCACTTTCGTGCTAAGGCGTGTTTGTCCGACACCTTGTCATCTACTCGTGGTTTCATTGTCTTTACAGCCACTTTCCATAGAAGCTCACGTTTTTGAGATTCTCGTTGGCAGGAAACGAGCAATAACTACACTCCTGGAAACTGAAATAAGAACACCGTGCATTCATTGTCCCAAAAAGGGGAAACTTTATTGACACATTCCTGGGGTCAGATACATCACATGATCACACTGACAGAACCACAGGCACATAGACACAGGCAACAGAGCATGCACAATGTCGGCACTAGTACACTGTATATCCACCTTTCGCAGCAATGCAGGCTGCTATTCTCCCATGGAGACGATCGTAGAGATGCTGGATGTAGTCCTGTGGAACGGCTTGCCATGCCATTTCCACCTGGCGCCTCAGTTGGACCAGCGTTCGTCCTGGACGTGCAGACCGCGTGAGACGACGCTTCATCCAGTCCCAAACATGCTCAATGGGGGACAGATCCGGGGATCTTGCTGGCCAGGGTAGTTGACTTACACCTTCTAGAGCACGTTGGGTGGCACGGGATACATGCGGACGTGCATTGTCCTGTTGGAACAGCAAGTTCCCTTGCCGGTCTAGGAATGGTAGAACGATGGGTTCGACGACGGTTTGGATGTACCGTGCACTATTCAGTGTCCCCTCGACGATCACCAGTGGTGTACGGCCAGTGTACGAGATCGCTCCCCGCACCATGATGCCGGGTGTTGGCCCTGTGTGCCTCGGTCGTATGCAGTCCTGATTGTGGCGCTCACCTGCACGGCGCCAAACACGCATACGACCATCATTGGCACCAAGGCAGAAGCGACTCTCATCGCTGAAGACGACACGTCTCCATTCGTCCCTCCATTCACGCCTGTCGCGACACCACTGGAGGCGGGCTGCACGATGTTGGGGCGTGAGCGGAAGACGGCCTAACGGTGTGCGGGACCGTAGCCCAGCTTCATGGAGACGGTTGCGAATGGTCCTCGCCGATACCCCAGGAGCAACAGTGTCCCTAATTTGCTGGGAAGTGGCGGTGCGGTCCCCTACGGCACTGCGTAGGATCCTACGGTCTTGGCGTGCATCCGTGCGTCGCTGCGGTCCGGTCCCAGGTCGACGGGCACGTGCACCTTCCGCCGACCACTGGCGACAACATCGATGTACTGTGGAGACGCCCCACGTGTTGAGCAATTCGGCGGTACGTCCACCCGGCCTCCCGCATGCCCACTATATGCCCTCGCTCAAAGTCCGTCAACTGCACATACGGTTCACGTCCACGCTGTCGCGGCAGGCTACCAGTGTTAAAGACTGCGATGGAGCTCCGTATGCCACGGCAAACTGGCTGACACTGACGGCGGCGGTGCACAAATGCTGCGCAGCTAGCGCCATTCGACGGCCAACACCGCGGTTCCTGGTGTGTCCGCTGTGCCGTGCGTGTGATCATTGCTTGTACAGCCGTCTCGCAGTGTCCGGAGCAAGTATGGTGGGTCTGACACACCGGTGTCAATGTGTTCTTTTTTCCATTTCCAGGAGTGTATTTGTCCTTTGTCAAAGTCACTTCCGCTAGTAGATTTCTCCATTTTCTGCCCGTCTCGTCGCTGGAATGTCCCCCCAGTCGACTTTACTCCTCCCATACACCACCCTTACCACGTCACGTTCACACTGCGCAACCAGATGCCTTACAGTCTCAAGAGTGCCGGTTGGACCGTCAGCGAGAGCAGCTCCTATAGCTCCTGCTAAAATACGCGAACACCCCATTCGCTTGTTACATATTTTTACGAACTTCAAACAGGAGCGACTGCATTAGTGGATAGGAACTGTGATTGTTGTGTACAGATGCGAGCTGAGTTAGCGACCCTTCGCCCACAGCTCCAGACTGCTTTGGCTTCAGTCACACGGCTTCAGTTTCCTGCCAAGGGGCGTCACTGTGGGGGATCGAACGCGGGGATGCGAGGGACGTCGAGCACGTCCATCGTGCCCTGCGATCGGTCCACTGCTGTGGCCTCCGCAGGTACTGCCTGCACTGAGGTTGACCCCTCACCCGTGGTCGAGTGGGAGATCATTACAAAGTCTGGCAGACAGCGAAAGCTCTCCGAGGGGCCGATCGCAGGGCCTCCCCAGTTCGTTTGACGAACATGTTTCGGGCGTCATCTGTGGCTGACGATGTCTCTGAGCCGGATGCAGTCGTCCACCTCGTTCCAGAGGAAGCTCCTCGACCCGCAAGGTCTGGGCATTCACAGAGGGTGGGTTTGCTGGTAGTTGGGAGCTCCAACGTTAGGCGTGTAATGGGGCCCCTTAGGCACATGGCTGCCAAGGAGGGGAAGGAAGCCAGTGTGCACCCCGTGTGCATTCCAGGGAGAGTCATTCCGGATGTGCAAAGGGTGCTTCCGGATGCCATGAAGAGTACAGGGTGCAGCCAGCTGCAGGTGGTGGCTCATGTCGGTACCAATGACGTGTGTCGCTTTGGATCGGAGCAGTTTCTGTCTGGTATAGGGCGGCTAGCGGAAATGGTGAAGACTGCCAGTCTTGCTTCCGTGATTAAGGCGAAGTTCACCATCTGCAGCATCGTCTATAAAACCGACTGTGGTCCTTTGGTGCAGAGCCGAGTGGAGGGTCTGAATCGGAGGCTCAGGCGGTTCTGTGACCGTGTAGGTTGCCTATTCCATGACTTGCGCCATCCAGTGGTGAGTTCCGCTTAATAGGTCAGGAGTCCACTACACACAGGAGGCGGCTGCACGTGTAGCGGGGGCTGTGTGGAAGGGACTGGGCGGCTTTTTAGGTTAGAGGGT
Source organism: Schistocerca cancellata (assembly GCF_023864275.1). Classification (NCBI taxonomy): domain Eukaryota; kingdom Metazoa; phylum Arthropoda; class Insecta; order Orthoptera; family Acrididae; genus Schistocerca; species Schistocerca cancellata. The sequence continues at coordinate 8,525,479 of NC_064628.1, read as the reverse complement.
CTCAGGCAACGACAGAATGGGCGTCCGTCTAAAAGTGAGCAGGTAAAGCACAGTAAGTTAGTTGTAGAAACGGTTGGTATTGTAGTTGTAAATTGTCGTAGTTGTGTTGGGAAAGAGCCAGAGTTCTAAGCCCTAATAGAAAGCACTGAAGCTCAAAGAGTTGTAGGTAAAGCCGGAAGTAAGTTCAGCTGAAATTTTTACAAACGGTCTAACAGTGTTCACAAAGGATAGACTAAATACAGTTGGTGGTGGAGTATTTATTGCTGTCATAGTTTGCTTTGTAGCAAAATTGAAGTAGATAGTTCGTGTGAAATAGTATGGGTAGAGGTTATGCCTGACAATCGGACTAAACTATTAATTGGATCGCTTTACCGATCCCCCCCCCCCCCCCCCCCCCGCCTGACTCAGAAGATAAAGTTGCTGAACAGTTCAAAGAAAACTTGAGTCATTTCAAATAAGCAACCCACTTATACGATTATAGTTGGTGGTGACTAATCTACCCTCGATATACTGGAAAAATTATACGTTTAACGCCGGCAGCAGGCATAAAACGTCATCCGAAATTGTACTGAATGCTTTCTCAGAAAATTATTTTGAACAGTTAGTTTATGAGTCCACTTGAAGCGTAAATTGCTGCGAAAGCATACTTGACTTTGTAGCAACAAATAATCCTGGGCAAATAGTGAGTGTTGTGATGAATACAGGGATTAGCTACCACAAGGCAGTTGCTGCTAGGCTGAATGCCGTAACACCTACAACCATCAAAAAGAAACGCAAAGTATATCTATTTTAAATTGCTGATAAAAATGCCCTTAACGCCTTTTTAAGAGACAGTCTTCACTCCTTCCGATCTGATCATATAAGTGTAGAAAAGTTGTAGAATGTTTTCAAAGGGATAGTATCAACAGCAATTGAGAGATATGTACCACATAAATTAATAAGTGATGGTACTGATCCCCGATGGTACACAAAACGGGTCAGATCGTTGTTGCAGAAGCAACGAAAAAAGCATGCCAAATTTAAAAGAACGCAAAATCCCCAAGATTGGCAAAGTTTTAACGGAAGTTCGAAATATGGCGCGTACTTCGATACGAGATGCTTTTAATAATTTCCACAACGAAATTCTGTCTCGAAATCTGGTAGAAAACCCAAAGAGATTCTGGTCATACATAAGGTACATCAGTGGCAAGACACAATCAATACCTTCACTGCACGGTAACAACGGTGAAGTCACTGATGACAGTGCCACTGAAGCAGAGTGATTAAACACGGTTTTCCGAAACTCCTTCACCAAAAAAGACGAAGTAAATATTCCTGAATTTCAATCAAGAACAACTGCCAAGCTGAGAAACATAGAAGGAGATATCCTCGGTGTAACAAAGCAGCTTACATCACTTAATAAAGACAAGGCCTCCGGTCCTAATTGTATACCAGTCAGGTTCCTGAGTATGCTGATAAAATAGCAATTATATACAACCCAACCGCTCGCTCACAGAAAGATCCGTACCTGAAGACTGGAAAATTGCTCAAGTCACACCAATACCAAAAAGGGAAGTGGGAATAATCCGTTGAGTTACAGGCCCACATCACTAATGTCGATTTGCATTAGGGTTTTGGAACATCTACTGTATTGGAACGTTATGAATTATCTCGAAGAAAACGATTTATTGACTCGTAGTTCGCGTGGATTCAGGGATATCGTTCTTGTGAAACACAACTAGCTCTCTGTTCTCACCGAGTGTTGAGTGCTATCGACAGGGTTTGTCAGATTGCGTATTCTTAGATTTCCAGACGGCTTACAACACCATTCTTCAGAAGCGTCTTTTAATCAAATTACGTGCCCATTGAGTATCGTCTCAGTCGTGCGACTGGATTCATGAGTTTCTTTCAGGTAGGGCGCAGTTCGTAGTAACTAACGGACAGCTATCGAGTAAAAAAGAAGTAATGTCTGGCGTTCCCCAAGGAAGTGTTATTGGCCCTCTGCTGCTCTTTACCTGCATAAACAACATAGAATACAATCTGAGCAGCTCTCTTGGATTGGTTGCAAATGATGCTGTCATTTGCCGTTCTATAAAGTCATCAGATGATGAAAACCAACCGCAAAATGATGTATATATTTGTACGGTGCAAAAAGTGGCAATTGGTTGTAAGTGATGAAAAGTGTGAAGATACCCACATGATCCACGCGAGTACTAAAACAAATCCGCTAAATTTCGATTACACGACATATCACACAAGTCTAAGGGCTGTAAATTCAACTAAACGTTTAGGGAGTACAGTTACGAATAACTTCAATTGGAACGATCATATACAGGGTTGTCCATTGATCGCTGGCGGACCAAGTATCTCACGAAATAAGCGTCAAACGAAAAAACTACAAAGAACGAAACTTGTCTAGCTTGATGGGGGAAACCAGATGGCGTTATGGTTGGCCTGCTAGATGGCGTTGCTATAGGTCAAACGGATATCAACTGTGTTTTTTAATAGCAACTCCCATTTTTATTACATATTCGTGTAGTACGTAAAGAAATATGAATGTTTTAGGTGGACCACTTTTTTCGTTTTGTGATAGATGACGCGATAATAGTCACAAACATATGCCTCACAATTTTAGACAGTTGGTAACAGGTAGGTTTTTTAAATTAAAATACAGAACGTAGGTACGTTTGAACATTTTATTTCGTTTGTTCCAATGTGATACATGTACCTTCCTGAACTTATCATTTCTGAGAACGCATGCTGTTACAGCGTGAGTACCTGTAAATACCACATTAATGCAATAAATGCTCAAAATGATGTCCGTCAACCTCAGTGTCATAGAATGGTGTTGAAAATTAGATCGAACCAGTTTTTCCGCAGAATATGCGAAGAAACAACATATGAAACATACAGACAACTAGATGATGGGACTTGTGTTAAGATATTACGGAATATCTTCCATGGTACTGGGGCAGCCGTAGAGGCTAAAGTCTGTAGGGGAAGACACAGATTGGAATAGAAATAATTGAAGACGTAAAGTGCAAGTGCCATAGTGAGATGAAGTAGTTGGTGTAAAAGGAGAACTTGTGATAGAAGGCATCGAACCAGTCAGAAGACTGATGGCTCGAAAAAAAGAAGAAAAATTAAATGCATGTATATTATAAAAGTGTGTGTGTGTGTGTGTGTGTGTGTGTGTGTGTGTGTGTGTGTGTGTGTGCGTGTGCGTGTTCAAAAAATGTTCAAATGTGTGTGAAATCCTATGGGACTTAAGTGCTAAGGTCATCAGTCCCTAAGCTTACACACTCCTTAACCTAAATTATCCTAAGGACAAACACATACACCCATGCCCGAGGAAGGACTCGAACCTCCGCCGGGACCAGCCGCACAGTCCATGCCTGCAGCGCCCAAGACCGCTCGGCTAATCCCGCGCGGCTGTGTGTATGTTCCACATCTGCTCCACATCTCCGTGGGGAGTGAGAAACCATCTAGCTATGAAATATGTGGCGGTGTGGGTGAAAAAGAAGCGTAGCTTGCGATGCTTGGATTCACAGATTTATTCATCCAGTATTTGACAATGAGACCACTTATCGACTTGCAACGAACTTTACAGATATTTGCAAACGCGTCCCAAATTTTTTCTTGCTAACAATCCCTGCAAAATGGTGAAAGCAAAAATGTTTATCGCTTATTTTTTCCGCTGTTGGTGCAGTAAAAGTAGCGCAAGAGGCAAGGCGCTATAATTTATTACTGCTCCTCTACTTACTGTATTAACGACGTAATTTACACACAATATACGCATGTACTACTGAATGTAAGTGTAAAGTTATGTCATTACGCGACACACAGTTTAACAGACGTGACGTCATAAACAATGAGATGCGCGGAAAATTGCCGCATCGTGCGTGACGTTTAAATATATTGCTTATTCGATACTAATTCTGTTCCCAATAAATTTAGGAGACGGTATCCATACATGGCACTGAATGTACCTACAAAACTGTATCATTGTACAACACACAGTTCAGGAGATATGATGTCATAAACATTGAGCAAAAGGCCAGACCCTGCGTGGCCCTGGGTAGACGGAAGGGCATAAACAAATACCTCGACAACGCCGGGTTTCTTTGCTAGTAAATAAATAAATTGAAGTGTCGGCAGAAGTGCCAACACTGTTTTGTTTGAGGAGACCTAAATGCACGCTATAAGCTCACGCAGGCTGGCGTGAGGTCTGAAACAGGATACGTAATGAATGCTATAAAGAAAAGTACGTAGCCTCTGGAATACTTAACTTTAATCCACATTTGTAGAACATCGCTCATGATGATACATTAATAGAATCTCAATATCTAGACTGGTAATGGCGCCTTGCTAGGTCGTAGCAAATGTAGCTGAAGGCTATGCTAACTATCGTCTCGGCAAATGAGAGCGTAGTTGTCAGTGAACCATGGCTAGCAACGTCGGCTGTACAACTGGGGCGAGTGCTATTATCTGTCTTTAGACCTGCCGTGTGGCGGCGCTCGGTCTGCAATTACTGACAGTGGCTACACACGGGTCGGTCGTATACTAGCGGACCGCGGCCGATTTAAAAGCTACCACCTAGCAAGTGTGGTGTCTGGCGGTGACACCACATAAATAAAAAGCGTTCAGTCAAGACGTTCATGGTGTAGCACGTCTCACTTATGTACTGTTCCAGTTACAGCATATTCCTTTCCCATTCACAATGTAGTCTTAACGCTTTTCATAACCTTTTTTAATGTATTCTCCTTTTGGATATAAATTACTTACTCAAATTGTGAATGGCTGGGGTAGTCGGTCCCGCATTACTCTTCCCGTCAACAGATGGCAGTTCTTCTGCCAATTTGGTTTAGCAGTTTACTTCCTTCTTCGTGTACACTGTTCCATTCACTGCATTCGCTGGTGACGCACTGCGCCTTATAATCTCCATCGCAGGGCTCGTGGTCGTAGCACAAAATGGAAGCGTCCTGATGCTCGTTTACCCAGGCAGTCGTGTGATGACTGTCTGGTGCCACTTTCGCACTGATTTGGTGTTTTACCGCACCTATCCCGACGCTTGCTTTCTAAAATGTTATATAGTACTTCTTTTTTGTTTTCTCATGTGTACTACTGCGCGTAAAAATTATTAGCTTTGGTCTCTTGTTTATTTTCAGTATCACAACTGACGATGGGCGTGTGATAGCCCGAAACAGATCGTGGTCTAAGCACTGAAAAATAAAAGAACTTTACAACCCTAAATACACCAGTAAGCGCCTGCGATAAAATGCTGCCTAGTGAAAATGGAGGAGGCTACGAAGCACGCTGAATGGTGGACACGGGGAACGTGAAGCGCCATACGAGCCGGCTGCGGCAGAGCCCGCGTGTCATCACGTAGGTGGTCCGGCAGCCGCGCAGCGAAATGCGGCGCACGGCAGCGGCTTAATTGGTGAGTTGCCCGGTGAGGTGTAGCGCAGGCCGTTCCAGGGCGATGTGGCGGGTGGCGGGTGGCAGGTAGCCCGCGGCAGCCTCTGGGAACAGCACGGCCCGCACCAGTATCTCTGGCAGCCAGGCGTTTTTACATGGCTCCGCCTGCTGCGAACTATAAAAATGGTCTCACAAAATGGGAAAATCACGTATATTCACAAACAATGGGGATGGGTGACTTTTTACACGAACTGTTCCACATCAAATTTATAGCAGACCCCAAGCAGCAGACTACTCAAACTATGTAATAATGGAATATTTTACTGAGTGTGTTGCGGTTTAACTGAAAGTACTGCGTGTCTACACCGAAATTCCGTATTTTAAATGCGTTTCATATACAAAAGTTAATGAAATAATTTTATTTATTTTTCACAGAAATAGGCTGCAGGTGAAGATGAGTTTTGAAAAATTACAATGCTTTTCTTGTGGTCTTCAGTCCCTCCATGCTACTCTATCCTGTGCAAGCTTCTTCATCTCCCAGTATCTACTGTAGCCTGCATCCTTCTGAATCTGCTTAGTGTATTCAGCTCTTGGTCTCCCTCTCGATTTTTATCCTCCACGCTGCCCTCCAGTACTAAATTGGTCATCCCTCGATGCCTCAGAACATGTCCTACCAACCGATCCCTTCTTCTAGACAAGTTGTGCCACAAACTTCTCCACAATTCTATTCAATACCTCCTCATTAGTTATGTGATCTACGCTCTAATCTTCAGCATTCTTCTGTAGCACAACATTTAAAAAGCTTCCATTCTCTTCTTGTCCAAACTATTTATCGTCCACGTTTCACTTCCATACATGGCTACACTCCATACAAATACTTTCAGAAACAACTTCCTGACACTTAAATCAATACTCGATGTTAACAAATTTCTCTTCTTCAGAAACGCTTTCCTTGCCATTGCCAGTATATATTTTATATCCTCTCTGTTCAGACCATGATCAGTTATTTTGCTCCCCAAATGGCAAAACTCATTTACTCCTTTAGGTGTCTCATTTGCGAATCTAATTCCCTCAGCATCACCCGATTTAATTCGACTACATTCCATTATCCTTGTTTTGCTTTTCTTGATGTTCATATCCTCCTTTCAAGACACTGTCCATTCCGTTCAACTGCTTCTCCAAGTCCATTGCTGTCTCTCACAGAATTACGATGTCATCGGCGAACCTTACAGTTTTTATTTCTTCTCCATGGATTTTCCGAATTTTTCTTTTGCTTCCTTTACTGCTTGCTCAATATACAGATTGAACAACATCGGGGAGAGGCTACAACCCTGTCTCACTCTCTTCCCAACCACTGCTTCCCTTTCATGTCCTCGACTTTTATAACTGCCAATTGGTTTCTGTACAAATTGTAAATAGCTTTTCGCTCCCTGTATTTTACCCCTGCCACCTTCAGAATTTGAAAGAGAGTATTCCAGTCAACATTTTCAAACTCCTTCTCAAAGTCTGCGAATGCTAGAAACGGGGGTTTGCCTTCCCTTAATCTTTCTTCCAAGATAAGTCGTGGGGTCAGTATTGCCTCACGTGTTCCAACATTTCTACGGAACCCAAACTGATCTTCCCCGAGGTCGGCTTCTAGCAGTTTTTCCATTCGTCTGTAAAGAATTCCCGTTAGTATTTTGCAGCTGTGACTTATTAAACTGATAGTTCGGTAATTTTCACATCTGTCAACACCTGCTTTCCTTGGAATTGGAATTATTATATTCTTCTTGAAGTCTGAGGGTACTTAAATAGTCTCATACATCTTGCTCACCAATTGGTAGAGTTTTGTCAGGACTGTATCTCCCAAGGCTGTCAGTAGTTCTAATGGAAAGTTGTCTACTCTGGGGGCCTTATTTTGACTCAGGTCTTTCAGTGCTCTGTCAAACTCTTCACACAGTATCATATCTCCCATTTCACCTTCATCTACATTCTCTTCCATTTCTATAATACTGTCCTCAAGTACATCGCCCTCGTGTAGACCCTCTATATACTCCTTCCAGGTTTCTGCTTTCTCTCCTTTGCTTAGAATTGGGTTTCCATCTGAGCTCTTGATATTTATACAAGTGGCTCTCTTTTCTCCAAAGGTCTCTTTAATTTTCCTGTCGGCAGTATCTATCTTACCTCCAGTGAGATAAGCCTCTACATCCTTACATTTCTCCTCTAGCCATCCCTGCTTAGCCATTTTGCACTTTCTGTCGATCTGATTTTTCAGACGTTTGTATTCCTTTTCGTCTACTTCATTTACTGCATTTTTATATTATCTCATTTCATTAATTAAGTTCAATATCTCTTCTGTTACCCAAGGATTTCTACTAGCTCTCGTCTTTGTACCCACTTGATCGTCTGCTTCATTACTTCATCCCTCAAAGCTGCCCATTCTTCTTCTACTGTATTTCTTTCCACCATTCCTGTCAATTGTTGCCTTATGCTCTCTCTGAAACTCTCTACAACCTCTCGTTTTTTCAGTTTATCCAGGTGCCGTCTCCTTAAATTCCCTCGTTTTCGCAGTTTCTTCAGTTTTTTTCTACAGTTCATAACCAATAGATTGTGGTCAGAGTCGACATCTGCCCCTGGAAACGTCTTAAATTAAAAACCTGGTTCCTAAATCTCTGTCTTACCATTATACAATCTATCTGAAACTTTCTAATGTCTCCAGGCCTCTTCCACGTATACAGCCTTCTTTCATGGTTCTTGAAGCTAGTGTTAGCTATGATTAACTTATGGTCTGTGCAAAATTCTACCCGGCACCTTGATCTTTCATTCCTTATCCCCATTCCCTATTCACCTACTACGTTTCCTTCTCTTCCTTTTCCTACTATCGAATTCCAGTCCCCGATGACAATTATATTTTCGTCTCCCTTCACTATCTGAATAATTTCTTTTATTTCATCATACATTTCATAAATCTCTTCGTCATGTGCGGAGCTAGTTGGCATATAAACTTGTAGTACTGTTGTAGGCTTGGCTTTAATAATGCGTTCACTGTGCTGTTCGGAGTAGCTCGGAGATCCGAATGGGGGACTATTTTACGTCCGTAATATTTTACCCAAGAGGAAGCCATAATTTAGCCATACAGTAAAGCTGCATGCCGTCCGGAAAAATTACGGCTGTAGTTTACCCTTGCTTTCAACCGTTCGCAGTACCAGCACAGCAAGGCCGTTTTGGTTAATGTTACAAGGCCAGATCAGTCAGTCATCCAGATTGTTGTCCCTGAAACTACAGAAAAGGCTGCTGCCCTTTTCAGGAACCACACGTTTGTCTGGCCTCCCAACAGATACCCCTCCGCTGTGGCTGCACCTACGGTACGGCTATCGGCACGCAAGCCTCCCCACCAAGGCCCATGATTCATGGAGGTATGGGGGGGGGGGGCGGAAATTACAATAACAAATCAGAATAGTTCCATGTGAGCCCTAGCGGTGACGTGAATGTTGAATCTATTGTAAGTTTCCATCCAGGTCCGCTGCAACATGTCCGAAGGAATGGTGACTTCCACAATGTGAGTACGGAGGTCTGCAGTGGTGAACATCCTGACCTTGATGTAGCCACAACGAAAAAGTCAAACGATGTGATGTGAGGAGAACATGGAGGCCAATTTATTGATACACCTGGTCCAATCCAGCGTCCTTGAAATGTTGCATTCAGAGCTTTCTCTACATCCAGCAACCAGTGAGGTGGAGAACTATCTTGCTGAAAACAAAAGGTTTGGTTGCAAGTCCTCTACCTGCGGAAAGAAAAAGATATCCAGCATGTCTAGGTACGTCGTTCTTGTGACAATTGTTAGAGCAAAGAAGAATGGTGCAATTATCTTGTCACACGTGAGGCCATACCAAACGTTCAGTTTCTGGCTATCTTCCAACCTTTTCCTGAGACTGTGTGGATACTCTGAGCCCCAGATTAGAACGTTATACTTGTTCAGAGTTCTAGAGACAGGGAATGTGGCCCCGTCGGAAAACATTACAGTTTTCAGGAACGCAGGATCTCGGTCGATTGGGGTAAGCATTTCACATGCAAATTCCTGTCGTCGCTGCTTGTTATCAGACTTAATTGCCTGCAGTATCTGTACCTTGTGTGAATACAGACGCTGTCTGAGGACTTTGTGAACAGTTGCTCGAGGCATCTGAAGTTCTCGTGAGGCCTGACGAACTGATTATGGTGGACTTCGTTGGAATCTTTGGTGGGTATTCTCAACTTGTTCTTCAGAGACCCGCGGACGTCCTCCATGTCCCTTTGCTAGTTTCCAGAGACCGACTGTGTGATACTTTTATGCTCTTGTTGTCTGGTGCTGATTTGCTGTAAACACCACGAAACTGCATCTGCACCATAGCAAACGATTTAACGTCTGCGTACCAAAGCATAGTTTGTGGCTTCTCCTGAACTGACGCCGTTTCCGCTTCTACGGACAACAATTCAAGAATGAAAGTGCGCCAGATGTTGAAAATTTAGGCAGCAACTTTAAGTTCTTCTGCAGCCAACGGAAAAGTCAGTCCTGAAACAAAGAAATATTTAATATTTTTAAATTGCCTTGAAAAATAGGTAATTTCGGTGTAGACACTCTGTGTTATACTAAGTTGTGAATTACAACCGTATTACTGTGTAACACTTTCCGTCATTTCTTTACTACTGTTTTTCCCCACGTTTTCCAACAGCTACCGATGTCCCTCGGTCATAAGGCGACAATAGTGTGTTGACGACGTTTCTTATGAATGTGTATTTGGTGATGCCCCAGCTACCACTAATATGGAAAGTCGCAGATGGCCAGATGTTATCTTCCAAACTAGATACTCTTAAACTGCTCGAATTGCGCTACCAGTGCTTGGAAAGGCAGAGCCATTGCGTCCTGTCACATACACTGTCTGGTCAAAAACATCCCGACATCGCTATGTAATTCGGATTCGACCACTGTACGTCACGATATGGGGACCACCAGTGTAAAAGGAGGTGGGGAGTATTGTGTTGTAGCAAAGAATCAGTAACAGCGGAATGTGTAAGTGAGGAGACAATGTATGGAACTTAGAGAATACACGGAAGCAGATGCTACAGTGTAGTACAGAAGGAAACTGAAAGAAATACGCAATGAGTCGAACAAAAATGGTACTTCAAGTCAGAGACAGTGATTATTTGGAAATGGTCGCGATTCGTGATGGTTCCGTGGATATTGCAACCAGCGGGAAATGGTTCTTAATACGATGTGTCATCGCTACGGACGGCAGCGCATCCTCTGCAGCCAGTCCCATTGCTGGCCACAGGGTTGGTGAGGAGTTGTCTTGGAAGGGCGTTCCATTGCTCAGCAAGCGCCGTTGACAAGTGCTGGATCGTTGTGGGTGCGTGAGGACGCCTCTCCCAACACGTCACGCATCTACTCGATGGAATTTAAATCGGAGGCGAGGGTCCTCCACCTGCGCTGTTTGATGCGGTCGCTAATTGTCATCCACAAAAATGAATTTCATTCCGAATGCATCCCTGAAAAGACGCACACTGGGGACAACTTCAGTACTACACTCCTGGAAATTGAAATAAGAACACCGTGAATTCATTCTCCCTGGAAGGGGAAACTTTATTGACACATTCCTGGGGTCAGGTACATCACATGATCACACTGACAGAACCACAGGCACATAGACACAGGCAACAGAGCATGCACAATGTCAGCACTAGTACAGTGTATATCCACCTTTCGCAGCAATGCAGGCTGCTATTCTCCCATGGAGACGATCGTAGAGATGCTGGATGTAGTCCTGTGGAACGGCTTGCCATGCCATTTCCACCTGGCGCCTCAGTTGGACCAGCGTTCGTGCTGGACGTGCAGACCGCGTGAGACGACGCTTCATCCAGTCCCAAACATGCTCAATGGGGCACAGATCCGGAGATCTTGCTGGCCAGGGTAGTTGACTTACACCTTCTAGAGCACGTTGGGTGGCACGGGATACATGCGGACGTGCATTGTCCTGTTGGAACAGCAAGTTCCCTTGCCAGTCTAGGAATGGTAGAACGATGGGTTCGATGACGGTTTGGATGTACCGTGCACTATTCAGTGTCCCCTCGACGATCACCAGTGGTGTACGGCCAGTGTAGGAGATGGCTCCCCACACCATGATGCCGGGTGTTGGCCCTGTGTGCCTCGATCGTATGCAGTCCTGATTGTGGCGCTCACCTACACGGCGCCAAACACGCATACGACCATCATTGGCACCAAGACAGAAGCGACTCTCATCGCTGAAGACGACACGTCTCCATTCGTCCCTCCATTCACGCCTGTCGCGACACCACTGGAGGCGGGCTGCACGATGTTGGGGCGTGAGCGGAAGACGGCCTAACGGTGTGCGGGACCGTAGCCCAGCTTCATGGAGACGGTTGCGAATGGTCCTCGCCGATACCCCAGGAGCAACAGTGTCCCTAATTTGCTGGGAAGTGGCGGTGCGGTCCCCTACGGCACTGCGTAGGATCCTACGGTCTTGGCGTGCATCCGTGCGTCGCTGCGGTCCGGTCCCAGGTCGACGGGCACGTGCACCTTCCGCCGACCACTGGCGACAACATCGATGTACTGTGGAGACCTCACGCCCCACGTGTTGAGCAATTCGGCGGTACGTCCACCCGGCCTCCCGCATGCCCACTATACGCCCTCGCTCAAAGTCCGTCAACTGCACATACGGTTCACGTCCACGCTGTCGCGGCATGCTACCAGTGTTAAAGACTGCGATGGAGCTCCGTATGCCACGGCAAACTGGCTGACACTGACGGCGGCGGTGCACAAATGCTGCGCAGCTAGCGCCATTCGACGGCCAACACCGCGGTTCCTGGTGTGTCCGCTGTGCCGTGCGTGTGATCATTGCTTGTACAGCCGTCTCGCAGTGTCCGGAGCAAGTATGGTGGGTCTGACACACCGGTGTCAATGTGTTCTTTTTTCCATTTCCAGGAGTGTATTACTATCAGCGCCTTGTCTTAATCCTAGCCTGACTTCGTATACGACAGTATAAAGGCCGTTCAACGCTACATCCACGGAGTCCATTTGTTACTTTTTAATATCATTATAACTGTTTTTGGGAAATTTACTTACATACGTCATTTTCAGAATACAAAATCGTGTTATAAGAACTTATATACTTCGTTATTACGAACATTTATCTTTTGTTAAAAACTGAGTGACAAGCACGAATATCACACTACGGTCGAAAACAACCTCTGCAGTAGCGGTAACTAAAGGAAATGAGACGCTGAAATACAATCTCAGCAGAATGCCTACGCCCCTCACAAGTGAGACGGGTAGAGACGAAAGGTGGAGGAGCACCATCAGTTCGCCGTTTAATCACAAGGCCGTCACTTCACAACAGGATATATGCGGGTATGTCAGAACTTTGTCCTTCAGTCTGGCGAGAAGCGAATCTATTATTAGTACGGATAGACAAGTTTTGTTGTGTCTTGGATTTATTCTCATTATTTGACCAGTGACTCACAAGGACAAGGAAAAGAAATGACTTTTCAGCCACCAAAGGAACTAAAGCCATTGTTCTTGTCTAGGTTTCTCGCATCATTTCTATAAATAAAAAACAATCGAAATATGTAGTTTCTTTGCTCAAACGGTCACTTTTTCATATTAGGGAAATTTCTTGTAGGGTTGAAACTGTCAGCAGCCTGGTTGTGAATTATATGAACAGCACGTGTTCGCTAATTGAGTTATTTCATGGTGTTTTACTGTCAAAAGTCTACAAAAAAATAAAGATATTTTTCTGGGTCCACATAAAGTTTGACGTTTGAACCAAAAAACTGGAAATTACTATTGTAGTCGGTAATCTATAGCTGATACATGTGGAAGAAATCTTAACATACTTAATGGTTAAGATCTAAGATAAGTTATGGTGTATTTCATTTAATTTTAAAGAAGTTAAACAAGAAAACAGTAACTACTAGGTAGTCTTTTAGACTCTCACATTTATTTTAGCATTGGATGGTAAAGATTGACACTAATCGCTGATCCATGGAAACCAGACCTATGACCTCTTTACACGGCTATGGCTTCATTATTTGCCTGGTGCCAGTCACGGTTGTTGGATTCCCAAATCGCAGTTTTTAATTGAAGAGCGGCAGCTTGTGAACTATTGCCGTCCTTTCACAACGAAGAACATGGAGTGGAAACTGTCAGTTTTCAGTTTTTCGCGTTTGTTAAATTCTAGCAGTTGAAAACCGAATGATTGTTGCTAAAGGTTTTTTCTAGTGTCAGCTCCTTTCGTAAATAAATGCAGTTGTAAGCCATAAGCTATTAAGACAGCATAAACACCATGGTACTATTTCTCTGGTGCTCTGTGAGAGCGGATCGTGAGTCGTGCTTGGATTCCTCAGTCTGCAGAGAACCTGCCAGCGAAAGACAAACGTCCCAGGTTCGAACCCCGGTCCGGCATACTGATTTCGTCTGCCAGGAGGCAGTGTTTCATAACGCTAGACGTTTTTTCATCAATGCTCATGTTAGATTTCTGCAATTATGCTTAATATAAAGGACCATGATTTCATTCACAAGTCGGTAGTCAAGGTATCAGTAACAAAAAGGGGGAAAAAGACCACTGATCATCGTGAAAGGAGGATTTCATAAAATAAAATGTGCAAAAATAAGATCAATGGCTCTCTGTATGTCTTGTCCATGTGCACAGTCAAATTCGTTTTGGAACTTTATCTCCATATTACATGTAGTGATTAAAACTGGATTCTGCCAGCCCGCACGGATAGCCGCGCGTCTTATCACGACACTTCCGGGTACCGGGGATATGCGACGGCCCCAGATCGAATCCGCCCGATGGGCTAAAACCGAGGGTCAGATGTTGTTGTTAGACCGTTTCCCACATCAGACAAGGTGAGTACCTAACTGTTACCAACATTTCGCCTCAGTTGCACTATTCGCTAACTCTTTGAGGCGTTTTCGCACCTTCACATAGGATAGCATTTAGCGCGGACAGATGGTGTACACAAATTCCGTCCCGACAGGAAGAGTGAATGGGGAGGGAGACGGCGGGGGAGGGGGGGGGGGGAAGGAGACGTGACGATAGGAAGAGTGTCCGGTAATCCTCTACAACTAACATTGCCAAATCTAGATTAACATGTCGACTCCGTGAAGATAGAGGAGAAAGAATAACAGAGAAAACGGGATGCTGCCTCTGCCTCTTGAGGCCGCGATCATAGCGGGGAGAATGAGAGTAAACCATCACACTCAGTACCATTTCAATTGAGAATCAGCTCACAAACGTTTTCTCCGTTGAGAGTGCTCAAAGTTTTTCTCGCGGTCTCATGAATCTTTCATTGCGTATCTTCCCACCTTTATACGTATTATCATTTACACTTCAGCGCCAGAGACACTGCTACAGGCATGAGTATTAAAACAGAGATATATGTAAAAAAGGAGAATACGGCGCTGCGGTCGGCAGCACGTAAATAAGACAATAAGTGTCTATACCAGTTTTAGATCGGTTACTTCTGCTGCAATAACAGGTTATAAAGATTTAATTTAGTTTGAAAGTGGTGTTACAGTTCACGCACGAGCAATAGGACACAGCATCTCCGAGGTAGCGATGAAGTGGGGATTTTCCATACGACCATTTCACGAGTGTGTACCATGAATATCTGGAATCCGGTAAAACATCAAATCTCCGTCATCGCTGTTGCCGGAAGAAAACTACAAGAACAGGACCAATGACGACTGAAGGGAATCTTTCAACTTGCCACAAGTGCAAACCTTCCGAAAATTACTGCATATTTCAATGCTGGGCCAACAATAAGTGTCATTCAACGAAACATCATCGACATGGGCATTCGGAGCCGAAGGACCACTCGTGTACCCTTGATGCCTGCACAACACAAAGCTTTACGCCTCACCTGGGCCTGTCAATACTGACATTGGTTTGTTGATGGCTAGAAACATGTTGCCTGGTTGGACGAGTGTCGTGTCAAATTGTATCGAGCTGATGAACGCGTACGGGTATGGAGACAACCTCAAGAATCCATGGACCCTGCATGTCAGCAGGGGACTGTTGAAAACTGGTGGAGGCTCCTTATGGGTGTGGGGCGTGTCCAGTCGGAGTGATATGGAACCCATGATACGTCTAGATGCGACTCCGCCGAGAGAAACGTCTGAATACATGCATCCATTCATCTCCCTTGTGCATTCCGACTGACTTCGACAATTCCAATATGACAGTGCGACACCCCAAATGTCTAAAATTGCTACAGATTGGCCCCAGGAAAATTCGTCTGACTTGAAACACTTCCGCTGGCCACCAAGCTTCCCAAGTATGAACATTATTGAGCATATCTGTGATGCTTTGTAACGTGCTGTTATCTCCACCCTCTCGTACTCTTAAGGATTTATGGACAGCCCGGCAGGATTCATGGCGTCAGTTCCCTCCAGCACTACCTCAGACATTAGTCGAGTCCATGCCACGTCGTGCTGCGGCACTTCTGCGTGCTGGCGTCGGCCATACACGATATTAGGCAGGTGTACCAATCTCTTTGCCTCTTCAGTGTAAGTGGTTCGACCATTTCAGTGCTAGCAGGTGAATAAAGCGTTGAAATTGTTCTGTTCTGGTGAATTTAAGCTTTTTGCTTTCGGGCAAATTATGATCTGAAGCTATAGATATCTGATATGAAGCTTTATGAGCCGCGTATATCGCGCACACCGTTTTGTAAACATATGCGAAACCTCCAGCATGTATTCAGCTATGAAATTCACATTTTATGAGAAAAAAATATACGATATTTATAGAGTGTAATAAGTTCTTAAGTTTTTTGGGACAGTGGAGACATTTGCTTAAGTACGTGCTTCGTCAGGATGTGACGCACATTTGTGGACGCTGTTCCACATAAGATGGTGGATCGTGATTGTTGACGTATTATCAGCATCTTGGTCAGTAAATGATCTACGCCTGCTGAGGAATGTCAACCTTACTTGATCCCTTCTGCAGACGTAACTTCTGAGCGCTGATCTCTTATTTCAGGAAGCGGACATCGTCATTTCTCTTTGTTGAGGAACGAGGGAAGCTACAAGCACAAAGTGTTTATTTACTGTACACGAAATGGCTGAAATTGTTATACGACTTCCTCTCGGACAGCACGTCCAAAACAGAATTTTGCCGTGTCTTTTCAGTTTTAGCTGTAGTGCTATGATAACTTAGGAAGGACGTAACTGATAAGCCGAGATTAGATTGACGTTAATTACACAATATCTGCATGAGTTGGTCACAGTCGTGAGATTTCATCTCGTTCTATGAGAGTAAGAGACCACCGGATAGCGAAAGTCCCATTACGGAGTCTCACAACATCGCTCGCTGAATTCGTTTTGGTCAGTAGCGGCAGTCCTCTAGGAAGGTGTTCTTCGAAGATCCCCTGACTTTGGCGTCTTGTTTGTAGTTGCGTTCCCGAAAGATCAGAGACGTTTGTGGGAAATTTCAGTGTGCTAACTGGAAACGGCACGAATCCAATGAGACCCTCCGCCGAATTCGACCAGTGGCACTGGAAACGCAACAGCTGAGCGCTGGCAATATGACAGTTGAAAGGGCAGGAGCTGAGGCAAGAGGGCCGTAAAAGGACACTTGCCGCCATACGCTGGCACATTGTTACGCCGTAGCACCCACTGTGCCGTGCCGGGCTATTGACTGAGACAAAAGACACTTGGGCACGGTGCGTACTTGACATTTGCGGCAGCCTTGATGGCGAGTCATCGGGTTGGTGTCGGCCACAGTGTTGGCTTCTGACGTGACGTATGTTCATTCACTGTCATCCTGCCGTGACTCCCTTGTAGGGCACCAACCGCACCCCCCTGTGTCGGTGTGGGTTTCGGCTGACGGTCGCCCACATTTTATTGGAGTGTCCCCGACTGCGCACCCTCCGGCAGTCCTTTAATCTCCCGGGCACTTTGCCTTTGGTTTTAAGCGACAATGCCTCCGTGGCTGATGACGTTTTAAATTTTATCCGTGGTGGTCCTTTTTATGGTTCCCTTTAGGGAGGTCCTGCTCCTTTCCCTTTGTGTGTCTCTTGTCCTCGAGTCTCTCATATTTGGTTGCAGATTTTAGTGTGTAGTCTGTTGGTTGACTCTTTCCCTTTTTTGTTGTCGTGGTCAGTCAACCAGTCTCCGGCCGTCTTCTTTTCTTCTGTTTTTATTTGTCTGGTGTTCATCTGTACTCCTCGTGTCTGTAGTGTTCGTTACCACATTTGTGTTCTTTTAGGGCCTGGGGGGAGTCTCCTTCCCCTTGGGGTTTTACCTGCTTCGTGCATTTATGTCTCGCCTGTTTTTGGAATGGGGGACTGATGACCTTAGCTGTTTAGTCCCCATTAAACATCCCAACAACCACCATTTACGGGCCGAGAGTCGATCTGAGGCCCCCTAGCCATCGTTGCCTCCTAGGTTTGTCGTCGAGTACACCACCGCAGGCGCTCCTGTCTGTTATGCAGCGTCAAGGGTAACCGCAGCCACGGTCTCCGAGCTGATAGTCCATGCTGCTGCAAACGTCGTCATGGTAGGTGCTTCGTGTAAGTCGTCTCCTGTAATATCATCTTTGCGCGACGTTCGTTGTTATGGTAACGGCGTACTATGCCGAATTTTCCGCATGTTGTTGTCAATCCATATGGTCTTCTGCTGCAGCGTTATCTTTGCACAGCATACGTTGTCGTGGTGTGTTCTGGCGGCTATCCATAAAGGTTGTTCCTAGTAAATTAATCGCTATTATCTCCACACAACTATGTTGTCTAAAAACTAAAGTAAATTGTTCAAAGTATTTAGAAGGTTGCTAATTTGAAACCCAATCCTTTGCTCCCATGGCGACATAGAATTCTGAAGTTTGGCTGAAAGATGCCTAAATCCTTCCTCTGTAATGGTGCAAAAACGTGGTCTTCTGCGATCTCACCCACACGCTAGGTGGCCTTTCAAACAGTACGGTGTCCACACTTGAGAAAAGAACTCTAGATATCAGAAGTTCATGTGAGTTTCTGGGTTTCCTGTAACAACCGAAGAAACATTTACTTTGAAGGAGTTTAGTCGCACAGATCACATGCAAGTAATCTAGCGTCATTTATAAATGCACTACAGTAATGTGGATGAGTGATCTCACATTGGCACCAAATGTAACCACAGTTCTGCCCAGCGTCACAGTTGACGTGCCACACGACGAGAAGGTTGTCACATGCCCTCTTACCCACATTTCACTCCTTTTTTTGACGTCTATGCGATGGAAGTGAGAACCACAACGGCTAGCGTTGAAATTGTGCGGTTTTATTATGGGTGGCCGAGGAAAAAATGTCAGACACGCCGCCGCACAGAACTGACAAGAAAAGGCTTCAGAAGGTGACAAAGAGCGTCAATGACGTAACCCCTTCCTTGGGGCGTTCATTCACACGCATATCGAGGTCGAAAACGACACTTCGCTGTCCGATGTGCAACAAAGCGACGTACTTGGCGACCTATGCCACTAATGACATCATTCGACAACTCAACCCTTTCCTAAGGACGTCGTGGGAATCCAAACTTATTGAATGTGGGGAAGGCGGGGGGGGGGGGGGGGAGAGGTGACGTTGAAACATAAGCCTCTCAAAGAGACCCCCGCCCCCCTCACCAGTTCTGCAACACCCACGGTGACAAGCGCACACCTCTGTCTAGCACTTCAAAAATATACCCGTTTCCAGACAACAGTTGACTGATTATTAGGAGCTGTGGGCAGCCAACCCCTTCGCTTCTGTTTTACACCGAGAAATGTGTGGGAATCAGTGCCCAAAGGGACGGGATAGTTGCATTGGCGCTCTTTATAACGCCTCCTGAGGAACTTGATTCAGAGTGATGGTGTGTCTTACATGATTTCCTAAGCCAACCTTAAGAAAACTGCATGATTTCAGCTCTGGGTGTCTTGGTTCTGACCTCCATGGCAGAGTTGCCAAAAGAAGGGGGTGAAATATGTGTAAGAGGGGAGGTGACGATCTTCGCACCTTGTGCCACGTCCACAGTGGTGCTGAGCAGAATTTTAGCGGCCAACGTGACATCATTTACCCACCTTACGCTTCACAGGAACTTTTGCACTCTTACTTTTCTTTCGCACGCGTCGATATCTTGCTATTTGAAGCTTCGCCGAGCCCGAATGTGACGTCGTAGGGTGGCACTCTTTTGCACCGTTAGAGAAGAACGTTGAAGGCATGTTTCACACTTGTGTTGCAATGGGGGAATATGACAGGGTTTTGAAACAGTGATCCTTTAATTACTGTGCATGGTGTATACTGTCAAAACGAGAAAAACATATGGCACGAAACTTCCTGGGAGATTAAAACTCTGTGCCCGACCGAGACTAGAAATCGAGACCTTTGCCTTTCGCGGGCAAGTGCTCTACCAACTGAGCTACCCAAGCGGGACTCACGCCCCGTCCTCACAGTTTTACTTCTGCCAGTACCTCGTCTCCTACCTTCCAAACTTTACAGAAGCTCTCCTGCGAACCATGCAGAACTAGCACTCCTGAAAGAAAGGATATTGCAGAGACATGCCTTAGCAACAGCCTGGGGAATGTTTCCAGAATGGAAACATACGGCACTATAGTCAAGTGTATTACTTGTTTAAACACATTCATTGATTTGGAGTCAGAATATGACTACTGTAGCTCGTCAACGTGCAAAGTCACGTAGTTCCAAGGACAAACAAATGAAGTTATAACACAGTAAGCAGACGAATGCAAATACTAATGTAACATCAGCCTAATGTTCGCTGTTTGAGGTACATTACAAGGAGCTTTAACAAATGACTACAAGTAATCTCAAGTGCTGCATTAAGGAACAAATACTGAGATGACAGAAGTCACGGGATACCTCCTAACATCGTGACTACACAAGCCGTTGGGGACTGAGCTATGCTGCCTCTACAGCCGTCCACAGCTGCGAAAGAGTTTGCGGTATGGGATTTCGTGCGCGAACTGACCTTCTGATTGTGTCCTATGTCGGGTGGTCTGGGTAGCGAAATCATTCTCTCCAATTCCTCAGAACGTTCTTCAAAACAGTCGCGAGCAATTGTGGTCCGGTGTGATGGCGCATCGTCGTTCACAAAAATTCCGTAGTTATTTGGTAACATGAATTTCATGAATGGCTGCAAATGGTCTCCACGTAGCCAAACATACCCATTTCCAATTAGTGAGCGATTCTGTTGAACCAGAGTGTTGTGGCGTAACAAGACAGCCACGCCACTCGGAAGTAGCCGAAATGCACGCGTTAAACTCAAGGAGGCGGGCGTGAGGTCTGGAACAGGATACGGATTGAATGCTATAAAGAAAAGTACGTAGCTGCTGGAATACTTAACTTTAATCCATCATTTGTATACAGCATTCTTGATGATACAAGTGAGATTCTCTCTAGAAATGGTTAATGGCGCCTTGCTAGGTCGTAGCCATGGACTTAGCTGAAGGCTATTCTAACTGTCTCCGTAAAACTGGGGCGAGTGCTAGTACGTCTCTCTAGACCTGCCGTGTGGTGGCGCTCGGTCTGCGATCACTGACAGTGGCGACACGCGGGTCCGACATGTACTAATGGACCGCGGCCGATTTAAAGCTACCACCTAGCAAGTGTGGTGTCTGGCGGTGACACCACACAGAGGACCCAGCCCGTTGCATGTAAACGCAGCCCACATGATTATGAAGCCACCACCAGGTTGCACAGTGCCTTGTTGAAACATGGATCCATGGCTTCGTGGGATCTGCGCCACTCTCGGACCAAAAAAAATGTTCAAATGTGTGTGAAATCTTGTGGGACTTAACTGCTAAGGTCATCAGTCCCTAAGATTACACACTACTTAACCTAAATTATCTTAAGGTCAAACACACACACCCATGCCCAAGAGAGGACTCGAACCTCCGCCGCCTGTCGGACCCTACCGTCTGTCTGTTCCTGCCGATAGAAATCGAAACTCATCCGGCCCGGTTACAGTTTTCCAGGCGTCTAAGGACCAACCGATGTGGTCACGAGCCCAGAAGAGCCGCTGCAGGCGGTGCCGTGATGTTAGCAAGGGCACTCGCGTCGGTCGTCTGCTGCCGTACCCCACTGACGCCGAATTTCGCTCCCAACCGTTACTCGAAAAATAAACGGGGCTTGATGAATCCAGTCGGGTAAACGTTAAGAGTATTCGTTAATCTAATACCACGTTGAAATCTTAGCGATCGAATACGGTGGGCACGATGAAACCCGCAGCCACCGGCCACCAATTCATAGTATAAAATTGGGCTCCAGAGTGGTCCTAAAAGAACGAGATTCAGCGCAAGATTGGTGTTACTGTCTGAAGCCACGCCACAACCAACTGCGTACTTGTGGAACGCGACGATGTAGCGTTACACCATGTCGTGTACAACAGCCAGAGTTACGCGAAGCGAGCACGGTCTGAGGATGATCTTTTACAAATTATTGATAGGTTTACAGGAGCAGTTCTTCAATGCTTTTGGACGCACTCTCGAGAAATGTGTTACAAACTTTTGGTGCCACTATAACCCCTACCCATTAGGTTTGCTATCCAGTTCTGTTGTATCCCAATGATGTATATCACAAAAATTTCCTCAGCATGTTATAGTCTTAGGTGGAGATTCCAATGTACCAGACATAGACTGGGACACTCAGATGTTTAGGACGGGTGGTAGGGACAGAGCATCGAGTGACATTATACTGAGTGCGCTATCCGAAAATTACCTAGAGCAATTAAACAGAGAACCGACTCGTGGAGATAACATCTTGGACCTGCTGATAACAAACAGACCCGAACTTTTCGACTCTGTAAGCGCAGAACAGGGAATCAGTGATCATAAGGCCGTTGCAGCATCCCTGAATATGGAAGTTATTAGGAATATAAAAAAAGGGAGGAAGATTTATCTGTTTAGCAAGAGTAATAGAAGGCAGATTTCAGACTACCTAGCACATCAAAACGAAAATTTCTGTTCCGACACTTACAATGTTGAGTGTTTATGCAAAAAGCTCAAGGCAATCGTAAAATGCGTTTTAGACAGGTACGTGCCGAGTAAAACTGTGAGGGACGGGAAAAACCCACCGTGGTACAACAACAAAGTTAGGAAACTACTGCGAAAGCAAAGAGAGCTTCACTCCAAGTTTAAACGCAGCCAAAACCTCTCAGACAAACAGAAGCTAAACGATGTCAAAGTTAGGGTAAGGAGGGCTATGCGTGAAGCGTTCAGTGAATTCGAAAGTAAAATTCTATGCACCGACTTGACAGAAAATCCTAGGAAGTTCTGGTCTTACGTTAAATCAGTAAGTGGCTCGAAACAGCATATCCAGACACTCCGTGATGATAAAGGCATTGAAACAGAGGATGACACGCGTAAAGCTGAAATACTAAACACCTTTTTCCAAAGCTGTTTCACAGAGGAAGACCGCACTGCAGTTCCTTCTCTAAATCCTCGCACAAACGAAAAAATGGCTCACATCGAAATAAGTGTCCAAGGAATAGAAAAGCAACTGGAATCACTCAACAGAGGAAAGTCCACTGGACCTGACGGGATACCAATTCGATTCTACACAGAGTACGCGAAAGAACTTGCCCCCCTTCTAACAGCCGTGTACCGCAAGTCTCTAGAGGAACGGAACGTTCCAAATGATTGGAAAAGAGCACAGGTAGTCCCAGTCTTCAAGAAGGGTCGTCGAGCAGATGCGCAAAACTATAGACCTATATCTCTGACGTCGATGTGTTATAGAATTTTAGAACATGTTTTCTGCTCGAGTATCATGTCGTTTTTGGAAACCCAGAATCTACTCTGTAGGAATCAACATGGATTCCGGAAACAGCGATCGTGTGAGACCCAACTCGCTTTATTTGTTCATGAGACCCAGAAAATATTAGATACAGGCTCCCACGTAGATGCTATTTTCCTTGACTTCCGGAAGGCGTTCGATACAGTTCCGCACTGTCGCCTGATGAACAAAGTAAGAGCCTACGGAATATCAGACCAGCTGTGTGGCTGGATTGAAGAGTTTTTAGCAAACAGAACACAGCATGTTGTTATCAATGGAGAGACGTCTACAGACGTTAAAGTAACCTCTGGCGTGCCACAGGGGAGTGTTATGGGACCATTGCTTTTCACAATATATATAAATGAGCTAGTAGATAGTGTCGGAAGTTCCATGCGGCTTTTCGTGGATGATGCTGTAATATACAGAGAAGTTGCAGCATAAGAAAATTGTAGCGAAATGTAGGAAGATCTGCAGCGGATAGGCACTTGGTGCAGGGAGTGGCAACTGACCCTTAACATAGACAAATGTAATGTATTGCGAATACATAGAAAGAAGGACCCTTTATTGTATGATTATATGATAGCGGAACAAACACGGGTAGCAGTTACTTCTGTAAAATATCTGGGAGTGTGCGTACGAAACGATTTGAAGTGGAATGATCATATAAAATTAATTGTTGGTAAGGCAGGTGCCAGGTTGAGATTGATTGGGAGAGTCCTTAGAAAATGTAGTCCATCAATAAAGGAGGTGGCTTACAAAACAATCGTTCGGCCTATACTTGAGTATTGCTCATCAGTGTGGGATCCGTACCGAGTGGGGTTGATGGAGGAGATAGAGAAGATTCTAAGAAGAGCGGCGCGTTTCGTCACAGGGTTATTTGGTAACCGTGATAGCGTTACGGAGATGTTTAGCAAACTCAAGTGGCAGACTCTGCATCGCGGTGTAGCTTTCGAGAGGGTGCGTTTCTGGATAAGGTATCGAATATATTGCTTCCCCCTACTTATACCTCCCGCGGAGATCACGAATGTAAAATTAGAGAGATTCGAGCCCGCACGGAGGCTTTCCGGCAGTCGTTCTTCCCGCGAACCATACGCGATTGGAACAGGAAAGGGAGTTAATGACAGTGGCACGTTAAGTGCTCTCCGCCGCACACCGTTGGGTGGCTTGCGGAGTATAAATGTAGATGTGGAAGGAGGACGTGCTCCTGTTTCCTTCTTTCTGCTTCTTTGTCAAGTGGAGTGTGTGAGGGCAGACTCGGGCGCTGACGGACGTGTGGTGGCTCAGGTTCCGGGTCGGTCGGCTAGCGTAGCGCGTAGCGAGCTGTGCAGCTGCGGGCGGGCAGTAAATCGCGCGTCGCGACGACCGCCGTCGTCCGAGGCGACAGCCGTGACGTGACGGCTGGCCGTGGGTGGCGGGCGGCGCCTCCTCCGCCTCCTCCTCCTCCTCCTCCTCCCACGACTTGGCAGTCGGACGGAGCCGCGGTGGACGCGCGCGGCCGTAACTCTTGACGAGTGAGGACCAGCCAGCGCCAGCCGCCGACCCGTCTCCGGGACTTTCCAGGGTCCTCACGACGGCCGCGTCACGTTTTGGCCAGGAGGAACCACCACGAGCCCGTTCTCTTCCTTTTACCAAAATCCAGATTCAGTGAATCCAGTTATAGTGACTTGTTTGTAACTGTTCTGGGAATAACAAAAAATCGCTATTACGATTTGATGATTAATTCTTCACACAAGAATGGGAAGAAAACGGACAGAAGCCGAGGCAGGGTATGGGAGGGTGGGGGGATTAGTTTAGGTTCCAGAGAAATAAAGGAACACTTGCCCACGACTTATCTCCTAAGATAGGTCGAAGAAATCCGATCCATCTTTTAATAGCGTTGACTAATGCAGTGAGCGCTCAGCTACGATCTACTCTCTTCTGCAAGAAGGAAGTCAGTACCAAGACTGAGTTATCTGTGCACCGTTCAATCTTTCGACCAACTTTGTTGTATGGGAGCGAAAGCTGGGTGGATTCAGGTTACCTTATCAAAAAGGTTAAGGTTACGGATATGAAAGTAGCTAGGATGATTGCAGGTACTAGTACATGGGAACAATGGCAGGAGGGTGTCCACAATGAGGAAATCAAAGAAAAACTGGGAATGAACTCTATAGATGTAGCAGTCAAGGCGAACAGGCTTAGATGGTAGGTTCATGTTACACGCATGGGACAAGCAAGGTTACCCAAGAGACTCATGGATTCAGCAGTAGAGGGTAGGAGGAGCCGGGGCAGACCGAGGAGAAGGTACCTGGATTCTGTTAAGAATGATTTTGAAGTAAAAGGTTTAACATCAGAAGAGGCACCAATGTTAGCACTGAATAGGGGATCATGGAGTAACTGTATAAGGGGGGCTATGCTCCAGACTGAACGCTGAAAGGCATAATCAGTCTTAAATCATGATGATGATGATGATGATGATGATGACTGGAATACATTCCTTGATCAAAACAAAATGTCCACACACTCTGCGACCAAAATAGCACTGAAACAGAGGTTCACAGACTAAAGACCGAAATACTAAATGTCTTTTACCAGCCAGCCGGGGTGGCCGACCGGTTATAGGCGCTACAGTCTGGAACCGCGCGACCGCTATGGTCGCAGGTTCGAATCCTGCCTCAGGCATGGATGTGTGTGATGTCCTTAGGTTAGTTATATTTAATTACTTCTAAGTTCTAGGCAGCTGATGACCTCAGAAGAAGAGTCGCGCAGTGCTCTGAGCCATTTGAACCATTTGTCTTTTTCCATAGCTGTTTCACAGAGGAAGACTGCACTGTAGTTCCCTCTCTAGATTATCGCACAGATGGTAATATGGTAGATATCGAAATAGACGACAGAGGGATAGAGAAGCAATTAAAATCGCTCAAAACAAGAAAGGGCGCTGGACCTGATGGGATACCAGTTCGATTTTACACAGAGCACGCGAGGGATCTTGTCCCCCTTCTCGCAGCGGTGTACCGTAGGTTTCTAGAAGAGCGTAGCGTTCCGAAGGATTGGAAAAGGGCACAGGTCATCCCCCTTTTCAAGAAGGGACGTCGAACAGATGTGCAGAACTATAGACCTATATCTCTAACGTCGATCAGTTTTAGAATTTTGGAACACGTATTACGTTCGAGTATAATGACTTTTCTGGAGACTAGAAATCTACTCTGTAGGAATCAGCATGGGTTTCGAAAAAGACGGTCGTGTGAAACCCAGCTCGCGCTATTCGTCCACGAGAATCAAAGGGCCATAGCCGCGGGTTCACAGGTAGATGCCGTGTTTCTTGACATCCGCAAGGCGTTCGATACAGTTCCCCACAGTCGTTTAATGAACAAAGTAAGACCATATGGACTATCAGACCAATTGTGTGATTGGATTGAAGAGTTCCTAGATAACAGGACGCAGCATGTCATTCTCAATGGAGAGAAGTCTTCCGAAGTAAGAGTGATTTCAGGTGTGCCGCAGGGGAGTGTCGTAGGAGCGTTGCTATTCACAATATTCATAAATGACCTTGTCGATTACATCGGAAGTTCACTGAGGCTTTTTGCAGATGATGCTGTGGTGTATCGAGAGGTTGTAACAATGGAAAATTGTACTGAAATGCAGGAGGATCTGCAGTGAATTGACGCATGGTGCAGGGAATGGCAATTGAATCTCAATGTAGACAAGTGTAATGTGCTGCGAATACACAGAAAGATAGATCCTTTATCATTTAGCTACAAAATAGCAGGTCAGCAACTGGAAGCAGTTAATACCATAAATTATCTGGGAGTACGCATTAGGAGTGACTTAAAATGGAATGCTTATATAATGTTGATCGTCGGTAAAGCAGATGCCAGACAGATTCATTGGAAGAATCCTAAGGAAATGCAATCCGAAAACAAAGGAAGTAGGTTACAGTACGCTTGTTCGCCCACTGCTTGAATACTGCTCAGCAGTGTGGGATCCGTACCAGATAGGGTTGATAGAAGAGATAGAGAAGATCCAAAGGAGAGCAGCGCGCTTCGTTACAGGACCATTTAGTAATCGCGAAAGCGTTACGGAGATGATAGATAAACTCCAGTGGAAGACTCTGCAGGAGAGACGCTCAGTAGCTCGGTACGGGCTTTTGTCAAAGTTTCGAGAACATACCTTCACCGAAGAGTCAAGCAGTATATTGCTCCGTCCTAAGTATATCTCGCGAAGAGACCACGAGGATAAAATAAGAGAGATTAGAGACCACACAGAGGCATACGGACAATCTTTCTTTCCACGAACAATACGAGACTGGAATAGAAGGGAGAACCGATAGAGGTACTCAAGGTACCCTCCGCCACACACCGTCAGGTGGCTTGCGGAGTATGGATGTAGATGTAGATGTAGATATTAAGGAGGGAGGTAGGCACGAAATACGGGGAGAAAAGCGTTATCTACTGCTTGTACAGAAGCCGGACTGTAGTCTTAATTAACAATTGAAGGGGCAAGGCATCTGAAGAAGAAAAACATCAACATAGTGCTTGCAGACGGTATTCCCCGACGTTTGCGAAAAATAAAGCGGAAATTGACACCACTGATGATGCTTCACCTCAATAAAGAGAAACGCGTCTGGTGAAAAAAAAATTCTTGTAGTTGCAACGACAGAACGAAAATACCCTCAAGAACTGTAAAGCAACTACGGACAACATGGCCACACAAATGAAGAAACAATTGAAGGATATGAAAGGAAAGCTGTAGCTGAGAAACGAGTAAGACAGGGTTGTGGACTATGCGTAATGTAATTTTTTACACTGAGCAAGCTTTGAAGACACTCAAGGAGAGCTGTGGAGGTGGATTTAAAGTACATAGAGAACAGACTAAAATGTTGAATCTGCAAGCTTTCGTGGCCGTTATCAATAAAGTGAAAATATTCTGGTTGTTAGGCCGCGTCATATTTCTTCTTCCGCCCCTCTGCTGAGATCTATTTCAACTGCTGGCATCCTCTGTAGATTGACCACTATCGAAGAACACTGTCGCCTTCTCTTATAAAGGGGAGTTTTAAGTGAAATTATCGGATAAATATCTTGGGCTACCATTGGTGGGTCATCGTCATTGGATAGTAAGAGACGTTTCCCCGCTCTAATGCCAAAGGCGGGGGGGGAGGGGGGGGCGGAGAGGGAGGATTTATTGGATAAAACTTCTTTGGCTACTGCTCGTGGGTCAACGCCAATGGTCAGAAATGGGTTTTTGCCACACTTGTGCTGCAGAAGAGTTATTGGTTAAAATTTCTCCTTGTTGCTATTGGTCAGGCCGCAGCATTGGTTAGAAACTAAACGGGCCCAGCACGAGAGGGGGAATGTTTATCCAAAGTATTACTGTCCGCAGAGGTGGCTTCCAGGGCGCGTATTCAGTTCCTTGATGGCGATGAGCCAAGGTGCCGAAAGCCTATAACCATCCTCTCTGTTGAAGTTGGATTGAGACATTTTTTTAGAAATTTTACGGACGGTGACGATATCCATATGTGACATTCTTGTTAGCTTCGATATGACAACGTTATCTAGTAACATCCTAGTATCAGATACAATGGAGATAATAAGGAAGAAAGCTGCTTCAGATGTTTGATTTACGCCTTCGAGTGAGTGTTTTTAAGTACAATGGTGAATGGTGAATTCATAGAAAAGCCTGACGGTGTTCACTTGTTGATGACAGGGAGACACGATGCCAAGGAGCCTGCAGGTATCGTCGCAATTGACGCTACATGCTTTCTTAGAAATTCCAATCGCTTCTTGGAATTTTCTTCAATTTTTTTGGTTTCCTTAGCTAGCACACTAACTTCATCGAAATCAATGTAAAGGCCATAGTTCTAGTGATGTTCCACTACCGTAGATATCACACTTCGTTTCAACCGCATGTGGGATTCGTGTTCCTCAATACGTTCTTTAATAGTCCTTCTCGTTTCGCCAGTATACATTTTACCGCATCCACACGTAATTTCATAGACGCCCACAGTGTGGATGCAAACAGGTTCAAATGGTTCAAATGGCTCTGAGCACTATGGGACTCAACATCTTAGGCCATAAGTCCCCTAGAACGTAGAACTACTTAAACCTAACCAACCTAAGGACAGCACACACACCCATGCCCGACGCAGGATTCGAACCTGCGACCGTAGCAGTCCCGCGGTTCCGGACTGCAGCGCCAGAACCGCTAGACCACCGCGGCCGGCTGCAAACAGGTGTATCAGTTTTCCGTCGGAAAAAGTCTTACTTTGTTTTGACTGATGAAAGTGGTCTGAATACTACATTTCCTTAGAATTCTGCTTATGCGGTCAGTGGCAGTAACTTAACAGAGGGAGAAGGCGGTTACTCGTCCTTGCTAGTAGGCTAATTAATATTTCGCTTAAAAGCCCTGTTTATGGAAAAAAGGTCATAGCGATTAGCCTTCATGGCGTTTCAAAAATATCCAGCTCCGATTCCAAGCTGTTGACATCGCTGACACTGCTTGCTTCTGGGCTGGGTGATGATGTGAAGTGGAATCTATATACATGTTTGTGGTAGCAGGTTTTTTATACACTCTGCTGTCCTTGATTTTGTCAGATCTTCCATATACCAATACATCTAGGAACGGGAGAGCGACCTCACTTTCAACCTCCAAGGTGAAGTTTATTTCGGCGTGTATACCATTTAGGATTAGATTAGATTTACTTTCATTCCAATTGATCCGTAGTGAGGAGGTCCTCCAGGATGTGGAACATGTCAGAAAAACAACAATACATGACAAATATTTGCAACTAAAACAAGCAAGCTAATGTACCATTCCACAGGTCCCAAGTGGAATGATCGTCTTTTTTTAATGAACACTAAGAGTCATTTTACAAATACTAATGCACTGAATTTAAAATAAAAAAGAAATTGTTGAACACGTGGCGGTCTTCTTCGCCGCGTGGACATATAATAAATGTGTCATCCGCACAGCGGAGCCAAGAGGAAGGTTTCAGAGGAGCGCGACTCAGTGCATGTTGCCGAAAATGTTCCATAAAAATATCAACTGCTACTGGCGACAATGGTGGCCCCATGGCAAGACCGTCACGCTGTTCAAAGAATTCACCATTGTACTTGAAATCACTCACTCGAAGACATATCTCCGACATCTGAAGCAACTTTCTCCCTTATGATCTCCATTGCATCTGATACTAGAATGTTACTAGATAACGATGTCATATCGAAGCTAACAAAAATGTGACATGTGTATATTCTCACCGTGCGTATAATTTCTGAAAAAAAAGTAGTTTCAATGCAGCTTCAATAGAGAGGACGGCTATAGGCTTCCGGCATCTTGGAACATTGCCATCAAGGAAGTCAATAAGTGCTCGCGCCGTGCGAGTAATACAAACAAAGCCCTGGAAGCACCGCTGCGGACAATAATACTTTGGGTAAACATACCCCTCTCATGCTGTGCCCGTTTAATTTCTAGCCAGTGCTGCAGCCCCACCAATAGCGACAAGGAGGAATTTTGGCCAATAACTGTTCTACAACATGAGTGCGGCGAAAATCCATTTCTGACCAATGGCGTTGACCTAAGAGCAGTAGTCAAAGGAGTTTTATCCAATAAATACCCCCTCCCTCCCTTCGGCATGAGCACGGGAATGCTTCTCCTACTATCCAGTGACGATGTCCCACCAATAGTAGCCTAAGATTTTTATCCGATAATGTCACTTCTCCAGTCCAAGCGCGGGGAACACTACTCTTTACAAGAGAAAGCGATAGCGTCCTCTGACAGTGCTCAATCTATAGAGGACACCAGAAGATCCTGAAGAAGATCTCAGCAGAGGCGTCGAAACGCCGGTTGTCTGAAGAAACGATTTTAACTTCAGTTGAAATGTTGAGGTTTGCCGATGACCTTGTAATTGCGACAGAGACAGCAAAATACTTGGAAAATGATCTCGTATACAAAATAAATAGACAAAATTCATAGGTGTACTATAAGTTTTTAACAAAACTCTAGATACATTTTTCTACAGTTTCGTATATATTCCACCTCAGTTTCGCGTTTTGTAACTAAAAATTCACCACAACTCCAAGAGATAATTTCTAGGATGCTGACACCACAATGAATGTTCTCACACCAAAACCGAAGCACTGATGATGAAGCTATGGATTTGAGGTGTTTATTGGGATGGTAAAAATTCTACTAGAAGAAAGTAAAGGGCTTCGTCAAGGTTATCCACTGTATGCGCAGTTGTGAGTAGGGCCTTTTACTGCCGTCACTAGAATGAGACCGTACGCGAATTTGAAGTGAAAAAATTAATCCAGATTTAGCGGCCGTCAGCGAAGTTTAACTCGGAACATTATCCAACCTCAGGTGAAAGTAATCGTAATCTCGGAGTAAAACGACCGGCAATTTTTTAAATGCTAACAACACATCTATGTGTCATGGAGCATAGAATTACCGTTCGAATTCGTCGAGGCTTCACGCCGGAACATAAAGCTATCGCTAACAATGACAAGAAACTGCAGTTCTCATATCTGAAGTGGATATCAAATGGCGAATAAACTAACTGTGCATTTTAACTTCCATTCAACTTCCAAGGACATTGCTTGGATTGGACAACACACGTACTTTCCGCTCTTTAGCGTCATTGAGCAACAGTTGAAGCGAAGCAGATCTGATTGACAGTGTCAGCTGTAAAAACTGAATGGACAAAGCAAGAACGTGACACAATGCGGAGAGAGCAAACAGCCGATTCCCGTTAAAATGTCTACAGAGTTCCGGCACTTGCTGAAATCTTAGGGCGTGCGTTTCAAAAGAACACTACAAATGCAGTTTTTGACTGAATGCGCTGTTTGCTTTGACGTGGTTGTTGTTGTTTCTTGCGGTACTCAGTCCGAAGACTGGTTTGAACAAGTGCTTCCAGCTAGTCTGTCCTGCGCAGAGCACTTTATGTCTGCATATCTATTGCAGCCTGCGTCAACCTCAATCTGCTTATTGTAATCTACAATTTTTAGCCTCACATTTCACTCCATTCCGAAGCTGACTACACGTTCTCGTCTCAGGATGTACACTACCAACCGAACCCTGCATTTAGTTAAGTGAGGATATATGTTTCTTTTCTCCCCGATTTCAGTACTTCTTCATTTCTCAACCGATCTACCCATAGAATCATCTGGACTTCCCTGTAGCAAAATTATCAATTCTCTTTGTAACGAAAGGGGAATTTTCCATTTAATTTTTTAGAGTAGGTTTGAGCACGTATGGAAGTAGTGACCTAAGCTAGTTTTGTATGAAATGTTATTTGAATAAGTTTGTTAAAACCGAAGAAATCCTGTGTGAATCATAACAAAAGATATACTTAACGGTCGAACAAATACACTGGCATCTTAATTTTAGGCAAACAGCCACAACGTTATCCATAAAAAATAGGACAAAAAGTTCAGAAATAATTATTTTTTTGGCATCAAATTAATTACTCATATACTTTTAACACTGCTGGAAGGCACGTAAAACTGTAAACAAAACACAAGTCCAGTAGCTGCCATATTCGAATACGGGCTTTGCTGGAACTGTCAGTTAATGAGGTCAAGTCAGAGTAATGTGTTGGGCCATCGCGCATGCCGCGTTATGGCGGACATTAAGTTTACTCACTCCAGGTTTAGCAACATTTATTACACGCAAAATCATAGCCTCGACTGAGATTTTCTTAATGGATCAGTATGCTATTATATAAATTACCAGCAAAATTACAGTATCTGTACGGGCTAAAATATTAACATCATGGTAGGCTACATTGCTATATCGAGTAGTAATAGCGACGGTTAACAACTGTGACTGTAATTTAGCCATATCAGTTTGACATCTGATTCAAACATTAAATCATTTTAAAATACTGCTTATGTGTGCTCTGGCATTAATCACAAACGGCGTGTACTACTGATGGAATTACGTTACACATTCGCAAAAGTCACTCTTAGTGAATTTTTAAGCTAAATGGTTTTCATTGAGAAGCTTAAGAAACTGAAACTTGCGCCAAACGACATCCTGGTCAGTTTTGATGTTGTTCCGTTATTTACGAAAGTGCCACTCAGCGACGCTCTGGAGCACATCGGTTCCATGTTCCCGCAAGACATCAGAAAGCTCTTTCATGCATGTCTCACCACGAGCTATTTCACGTGGAATGGCGATTTCTACGAACAGCTGGAAGGCGTCGCCATGGGTAGTCCTCTCAGTCCAGTGGTGGCCAACTTCTTCATGGAACAATTCGAAGCACAGGCACTGGACACGGCGATTTGCAAACCTAAGGTGTGGTACAGGTACGTCGAAGATACTTTCGTGGTGTGGGGCCATGGTGAAGAACAGCTCGGTGAATTCCTGAGACACTTGAACAGCCTCCACGCCAACATAACATTTACCATGGAAGTAGAAAAGGACAAGAAACTGCCATTTCTAGATGTGCTGGTCACAAGGGACGGCGAAAACCTGGGACACAGCATGTATCGAAAACCGACACACACGGACCGATACCTGCACAAACTGTCAAACCACCACCCGAGCCAGAAAAGAGGCATGATTAGTACGCTCGTAACGAGAGCAGGACCAATATGTGAGCCTCAACACCTCAAACGAGAAATGCAACACCTGGAAACTGTTCTGAGGAGCAATGGGTACTCCACAAATTACATTAGAAGTGTAACAGAGCCAAACACTCGGCGAAGTAAGGAACCAGAAAAAGAAATGTCGGGTACGGCCTTTCTGCCATACATTCCCAGAGTGACGGACAGAATCGGCCGTATATTGTGCAAACACGGCGTAAAGACGATTTTCAAACCGACAAGGAAGACCAAAGAGTGTCTTAGATCGGCGAAGGAGAAAAGAGACCCACTTGCAATGTCGGGAA
The DNA here is from genome assembly GCF_023864275.1 of Schistocerca cancellata. Classification (NCBI taxonomy): domain Eukaryota; kingdom Metazoa; phylum Arthropoda; class Insecta; order Orthoptera; family Acrididae; genus Schistocerca; species Schistocerca cancellata. The sequence goes on along the minus strand of NC_064628.1, from coordinate 8,491,455 downwards.
TATACCGTATACCTTGCACATGCGGAAAAGTTTATGTCGGAATGACTGGACGATCCATTAACACCAGGATCAAAGAGCATAAGCGACATTGCAGGTTGGGGCAGGTGGAGAAATCGGCCGTGGCAGAGCACGCACTGAATGAGACCGACCACGTAATAAAATTCGCCGACACGGAAGTTCTGTCTGTAGAGAAGCACTATCACACGCGCTTGTTCAGAGAAGCTGTAGAAATCCAAAAACACGCGAACAGTTTCAACAAGAAAGAGGAAAGCCTTAAGGTAAACGGATCCTGGCTTCCCGTACTGCAGCGAACGACCGTCGCAGGTAGCAAGAGGAGAACCGCACCGGAAATGACCGCGGAGAAGCCCTCGGACGTTGGCGCGCCAGGTACATATAGCCTGCGGCCGCGAGCTCGCCTCCAGTTCACCACCGGCAATGGAGGGTGAAGCTTTGACAATGCCAGCCACTCGTGCTGGCGAAACGTCAGAAAAATCAGTAGATGAACGTCGGCCGAAGAACCCGAGACAGAAGCCAATAGCCAGTTTGTCAACAAGTGGCCACGAAAGCCTTAACAATTTTGTAAATGGTTTTTAGTCAAACAGTTACGGCAGTAAGTAATTGTATCAGCCAGTGAGGTATTAAATAAGTTCCAGTAGTAGCAAATTTAAGATAAAGCCTGTTAATGAGTCCGCTATCATAATGTGGCACTTTATTCGTAAAGACCCGTATTGATCACATAGATTTTACAATTCGTTGTTACAAAATCTGTGTGATCAAGATGGACTAAAGTGCCACAAGATGATCGCGGACTTATTTACAGGCTTTATGTCTTCAATTTGTTCCTAGTCAGGCCAAGAATGAGGCAAAATTGTTCCTCAAAATAAAAAACAATTCGCTCTATGAAAGATATAATGAAAATAAGTTTTAACAAATTCTGTTTGGATAAGGGGATTATTCCTAAATATCTTAATGTCAAGATTGATAATCGTTCTGCAGCAGTGTTAGGTGTGGAATGCAAAAGTAAAATTCTATGGATAAAAACTAAGGTCAGGAGAGCATACAAGAATAAAGAAAAATGTAATCTGGAACCATTCAGACTTCAGTTACTTTTAGGTGTGTTATTGTCGCCTTCACAATTTTCATGTGTTTTTAAAGGTGTGAATAAAGTGGTAGGCAATGAACGATAAAAGATCGCGATGAGATGTAAGAAGAAATCCTCCAATTTACAGGCGAAGCATAATGTAAGAGTATAGAGAAAGCAGGAAATTACACATTAATTTGTGGAAAGCGTTGTCAACCTCATGGACATGAAAATGACAGATAATGAAATGAATCCTCTGAACAAGGGTCTACATTTTAGTATTACCCCGAAATTGAGTTCACGTATAATGAAAAATACTATTGCAGAAGTAAAAATTGATTCTGACGTAGTAAAAATCAATAAATTCAATAAAATGGACTTAACAGTAAAAGATAACAAATGTATACCGAAAGCAGGTCGATAAGAACGTAATAAAGCGAAACATTTAGAGGTTCTCAAAAGCCTGAATCATAAATTAGAAGTGCAAAGAGCTGTTGGTGTGAGGGCTGATGAAGGTAATTTGGCTGTCGTAATTTACGATTATGGCTACAACGAAAAGAACTGAAAAATTTCTTGCAGATCATAATATCTTCGAGGTCAAGAGAAATCCTGTCAACAAATTTCAACCAGATATAAGGAAAACAACTGAAAATAGGTCTTTTTTACGGATGAATAAGAGAAACGTATATTAAAAATGATGAATCTGTCTACTTTTTTGCTTAGTTTGCAAATTAAATCACACAAGAGTGTGGAACCGATTAGGCCGATTATTAACAATATGTCATGTCATAATTACAAATTGAATCGGGAATGCAACGAGAGACTGAGAGCAGGATGTACTTACACACAGACATTTAATGTCAAGAATAGCTATGAATTTGCGAGGATTATTAAGGGTGTACCAATCCCAGCTTTGGCTACAATCGCTTCTTTTGACATTGTTTAACCTATATACAAGCGTATCAGTAAGCGATACATTGGATATTATAAGAAAGAACTTTCTGGCATACTAGAAAATTAGTGAAGGGAAATTGTGGAAAGCTTGAAAATTTTAGAACTTGCTTTTGTAATTTAGTTATTTTATGTTTAACGATAAGATTTTCTATCGAAAGGACCGGACTCACAATGAGCAACAGTTTGTCCCTCACTTTAGCTGAGATCTTCATAAACAGCTAGAAAATAAGATTTGTGAACAAAATCCAGACGTATTTTAAAAAATTGTCTATTACAGACGTTATGTAGACGTCATCATATTACCGTACAAAAGAGACGAAAATTAAATCTGATATGTAGCAGAAAGTTCATAGTGGAACTGCAATAAGAAAGTATAAGTCTTTCGTATTTTGGGTAAAGTAAAAGAGATGTAAGGGTAGCGTGTTTAGGAATACGACGGCTGCTGACACGATTGCAATCGCGAAATCCTGTCACCCCAAGAAGCCTAACTGGGCATACTTCAGGGCCATAATCAGCAGAATGCTAAAATTACCACTCATTCCAAGCCACAAAGTGGAAGAATGAAATACACTACTGGAAATTGAAATAAGAACACCGTGAATTCATTGTCCCAGGAAGGGGAAACTTTATTGACACATTCCTGGGGTCAGATACATCACATGATCACACTGACAGAACCACAGGCACATAGACACAGGCAACAGAGCATGCACAATGTCGGCACTAGTACAGTGTATATCCACCTTTCGCAGCAATGCAGGCTGCTATTCTCCCATGGAGACGATCGTAGAGATGCTGGATGTAGTCCTGTGGAACGGCTTGCCATGACATTTCCACCTGGCGCCTCAGTTGGACCAGCGTTCGTGCTGGACGTGCAGACCGCGTGAGACGACGCTTCATCCAGTCCCAAACATGCTCAATGTGGGACAGATCCGGAGATCTTGCTGGCCAGGGTAGTTGACTTACACCTTCTAGAGCACGTTGGGTGGCACGGGATACATGCGGACGTGCATTGTCCTGTTGGAACAGCAAGTTCCCTTGCCGGTCTAGGAATGGTAGAACGATGGGTTCGATGACGGTTTGGATGTACCGTGCACTATTCAGTGTCTCCTCGACGATGACCAGTGGTGTACGGCCAGTGTAGGAGATCGCTCCCCACACCATGATGCCGGGTGTTGGCCCTGTGTGCCTCGGTCGTATGCAGTCCTGATTGTGGCGCTCACCTGCACGGCGCCAAACACGCATACGACCATCATTGGCACCAAGGCAGAAGCGACTCTCATCGCTGAAGACGACACGTCTCCATTCGTCCCTCCATTCACGCCTGTCGCGACACCACTGGAGGCGGGCTGCACGATGTTGGGGCGTGAGCGGAAGACGGCCTAACGGTGTGCGGGACCGTAGCCCAGCTTCATGGAGACGGTTGCGAATGGTCCTCGCCGATACCCCAGGAGCAACAGTGTCCCTAATTTGCTGGGAAGTGGCGGTGCGGTCCCCTACGGCACTGCGTAGGATCCTACGGTCTTGGCGTGCATCCGTGCGTCGCTGCGGTCCGGACCCAGGTCGACGGGCACGTGCACCTTCCGCCGACCACTGGCGACAACATCGATGTACTGTGGAGACCTCACGCCCCACGTGTTGAGCAATTCGGCGGTACGTCCACCCGGTCTCCCGCATGCCCACTATACGCCCTCGCTCAAAGTCCGTCAACTGCACATACGGTTCACGTCCACGCTGTCGCGGCATGCTACCAGTGTTAAAGACTGCGATGGAGCTCCGTATGCCACGGCAAACTGGCTGACACTGACGGCGGCGGTGCACAAATGCTGCGCAGCTAGCGCCATTCGACGGCCAACACCGCGGTTCCTGGTGTGTCCGCTGTGCCGTGCGTGTGATCATTGCTTGTACAGCCCTCTCGCAGTGTCCGGAGCAAGTATGGTGGGTCTGACACACCGGTGTCAATGTGTTCTTTTTTCCATTTCCAGGAGTGTATAATTGGACAAGTAGCCATGGAAAATAGGTATACGGACCGTGATGTAATGAAGCTTCACAATAAACTGAAGTCAAAAATACGTGCAAAAAGAAGACAACAGATCCAGAAGGCAAGAAGTTTGTTGCTAAGCCATACAATGGTGCAGTTTCCGACAGAATTGTACAGGCTTTCAGAAAAACTAAATGAAAAATTGGAATTCAAACGGAGGGTACAATTGGTTGTAATCTACGCCACAAAGTTAGCAACAACAGAACAAATATTTACAATCAGGTGCCTATAAGATCAACTGCTAAGACTATGACAAAGTTTTATACAGGGAAGGAATTTCAGGACTCGTTTAAGAGAACATACATATAGCTAAAGTAGAGTGCTTTCGGTAGAAATTTGAATAAAAAATAAAATAAAAAAAAACATGCGACAGGAAACAGAGGATAATACGGAAGTATTCCAAGAAGGACCAAAGAGACAATTACTGAACCAGCCCGAAGACATGCAAATTTATGTACGCCGGAAACGGCAACCAGAATAACTGCTGAATGAACAGAATTAGTTTAACCTTTTAATTTGATGTATTCAGAGACCGGCCACCAGTGGAGCAAGCTTCGAAATGCGTTGTGGTTTGCTAATGCAAACGGTATTTTGCGAAAATATGTAAAAACAGTACAATTATTAAATTACAGTCGTACTATGTGCTACTAATGTCTCATTAGGAGTAATATTGAGCACATTTTCGAAAGGTCGCTTTCTGGGCCCTGGTTGTGCGATTCCATTTTTATGTATTTTATTTTATTTATTTTTTGAATGTTGTGGAAAATTAAGGTTAGCTGGGATTGCCTTGAACAAGAGGCACGTCAGATGATTTGTGTCGTACATATCTTACTCCTCAAAGTGGTTTGAGCAGATATAGCTCTTTGTAGTTCAAAACAGTCTGACCCGTTTCATATTTCCAGAATGAGATTTTCACTCTGCAGCGGAGTGTGCGCTGATATGAAACGTCCTGGCAGATTAAAACTGTGTGCCCGACCGAGACTCGAACTCGGGACCTTTGTCTTTCGCGGGCAAGTGCTCTACCATCTGAGCTACTGAAGCACGACTCACGCCCGGTCTCACAGCTTCACCTCTGCCAGTATCTCGTCTCCTACCCTCCAAACTCATTCTGGAAACATCCCCCAGGCTGTGGCTAAGCCATGTCTCCGCAATATCCTTTCTTCCAGGAGTGCTAGTTCTGCATGGTTCGCAGGAGAGCTTCTGTAAAGTTTGGAAGGTAGGAGACGAGATACTGGCAGAAGTAAAGTTGTGAGTACCGGGCGTGTGTCGTGCTTCGGTAGCTCAGATGGTAGAGCACTTGCCCGCGAAAGGCAAAGGTCCCGAGTTCGAGTCTCGGTCGGGCACACAGTTTTAATCTGCGAGGAAGTTTCGTTTCATATTTGTTGCCAATCTGTATCTCCTGTCACTTAGATCCGTGCAATTAAACACTAAACATATTTTAGGCGTGTTTAATTTGTATTTGACGAAGATAACTCCAAAGAAAAACGATTCACCAAATAAAGAAGTGCACTTTCCACAAAGATAAATGATCCGTGGCTCCTCTCATTGTGCTGACCAGCGTCAGTACGGCAGCCGAGTTAACGTTGGATGCCACAAGGAGCGCTGTATGTAGCGTGTTAGCCACTCTATTAAAATTTAAACTCGATGGTAAATGACAAAAGGTCTAGCAGCACCTGTCGGAATTCGACAGCAGCAGGATCACGGCGTGTCGAGATTGCGGTTTATCATTCCACGATACTGCTGCTCCCGTTACTCGATATTCCACGACGTTCATGGAGATATGGTGTCGATGATTTCAGGAGGAGTAGTTGCAATGAAGGACTGAACGACGCCACGTGACCAGTGTTCGAGAGGACAGACACTCGGCACTGCAGGTTCACACATCCACATCACGTACCCTCGGATAGGAAATGGGATTCTCTGTAGCAGTAAAAGTCTCCACACGAACTGTAGGAGGACGTGTGCAGCAACACAGAGTACGAGCACCGCGACCATTGTTGCCTGTTCCGTTGATACAGCAGCAACAAAATGCGTGGCGACCGTGCTCCGCCAAATCACACTGGACACTGTACCATCACGTCGTGTAGTCAGAAGAGTCGGCTCTGAGGACAGCGTCAAGACACACGCATCAGTATGTGGAGGCTCTAAGAAGACAAACGCTGCCAGACTGAATTCGCCATCATCATACTAGGCACTACATTTGGCGTGATGATATGGGATGCCTTTGGACACTCAATACGATCATCTCTGGCTCACAGAGCCGGTAATTTGGACAGCAAGCTACAAATTTCTGACTTATCGAGGCCCGCGGTTCTTTCCTATCTTAGAGGTCTCTGCGGCGTTATATTTTAACAGGATAACGGAAGACCGCACGTTGCAGGTGCAGTCCTCATGCACCTGGAAATAGAGTGTGTTTGGCTGTTGGCCTGGCCAGCACACTCTCCAGATCTATCCTCCACTGAAAACATCTGGTCATGGGTGACTAAGTGACTGGCACTCTACCAGTCGCCAGCCAATACGATTGCTGAACTCTCGCGTGGAAGTGAAGCAGCATGGGATAATGTATGTGACATTCAAGCTCAGTTCGATTCAGTGCTCAACAGGGTTAGAACAGTTGTTGCTGCGAAAGGTGGGAGGTATGTGTTCTACATTTAGCAACAGTACAACCCCCAAACCGCCTACAGACGTAACCAAGTATCCTTCAGACTATCCTCTATTCGCACAACAAGTGGAATTGGTTGTCAGCTTCGTTCGTGATCTTGTTGGTTCAGCAGCGTAGTTGGGTCAGGTTTCCAGTTTGGGGACGTAACAGCTTCGTACTGTGCCATATTACGAACGCTGTGATCCGAAACGGACACTTTCACGGTGTTACGTGAGAAGTAAAAGTGGCGCGGGTGACGGCGGGGCGAAGCGATAAGGCGGCGAAGGGGCAGAGCGCCGCACCCAACACTCGCCACACAGTGAGTGCCTGCCGTTCCCCAGCCCTGCTGCGATCGCCCTGCCGTCTGGTGGCAACAAGGACTCTCAGTGTACCAGGGTACCTGCACAACATTTACAAGTTACGGAACTGCAAATGTCATCACGTTTCAACATAGTCACCCTACGTTTCAGTACACTCGGTACATCGTTGCACATGTTTATCAATGTTCACAGAAACAAAAGTTTCTCGATCGAGCGGCAAACCACGTATGTATGACAAGAATCACCTGGTCCTTACAAGTGAACTGACGATCCCTGAAATCATTCTTAAGTGCATCGGACAAATGGAAATACGAAGGGGTGAGATCACCATTCTCCGCATGAGGCTCCGACGCAGAGTCTGAATCATATGGATAGCCGTAAGTGGACGCGGTTTATGATCCAAAAAGAAAACGGCGTTTTACAGTAGTCATAGGGGTTTGTTTGGAAGTGCAAACTTCAAAAATGTTCAAATATGTGTGAAATCTTATGGGACTTAACTGCTAAGGTCATCAGTCCCTAAGCTTACACACTACTTAACCTAAATTATGCTAAGGACAAACACACACACCCATGCCGGAGGAAGGACTCGAACCTCCGCCTGGACCAGCCGCACAGTCCATGACTGCATCGCCTTAGACTGCTTTTTTTTTTTTAATCTCATTTTGTTCGCTTTCGTTCGTTGCATCTGCTCGGGGCGGACGTCCTAAGACATCCGTTTAAGTTCGTTGTTGGTCGATTAACTCAGTTGTTTTTATTTTTTTATTATTACAGAGAGCTGCTGACCCTGCCGCTCGGCTAATCCCGCGCGGCAGTGCAAACTTCAACCGATTGCAAAACGTAGCACTGTAACGTTGATCATTTACTGTTGATCCCTATCCCCGGTAGTGTTTCAGGATTGGCCATTATGGTTGGAAAAATACTGTGAGCATCACTTTTCCTGCAGAAGTTTGACTCCTGTATTTCTGTTTGCTTGGAGATCCGGGGCGTCTCCATTCCGTGCTCTGACGTTAACCTTTTCGTTCAAAATCATTGCTTCATAAGGGTATTATTATTCTGGATTACGTCGAATACATTTCGCATGATCGTTTTATCTGGGCTAGAGAGAAGTGATGGCTTAAACTGCGGAGCGTAATTTCTCGTCGTAGGTCACAATGTGTAAGACGTTACGTAAAACAATGAAGCGTCGACTTTATAAAAGTTCTGTCAATCAGCGATATCGTATAACTTCGCTGTAGCGTAATGTCTTGTAACACCCCACCCGTCACTTATCTGGTTTTGGCGTGTGTTCACCCAAGCTAATTGACTAACAGATCAACAGAGAGTGCAAAACTGCCGCAATATCAGATAACGCAAAGAAAGTAATAAGGCCCTGTGACTCCTGATTGAACTGTGGTGGCAGTGTTGACATTAATTGATCCAGAATTGATCATTTTTAATTAAAAAGGGGTGCACATTGATGTTATATTCAGCTATTGAACACCAGATGCAAATTTTGAACATAAAATTAATTAAGAAAGTGACTTGGGATTTCAACTGCTTGATTGAAAACAGATGCAGTCGATTAGCACAAATTTATTTTAACTCACGACCTTCAATCATCACATTACATGACTCTCCTGACAGGCAGTGGGAATAAATTGCGTTTGCGTGGAGTAAAGCGCGATAACTCAAAAGTAATTCCTATCGACTGACCCAGGCGTAATGTGAAGTGCGAGAAGAATTCTACAATACACATGAAATCTTCGAGGAAACTTTGCCGACGTGATCCAACAAATTAATCAGTGGCCGGAGCGGGCGCAATATCACCGAATACAGTGTGGCGGAGCGGCGTCGTTGTGTGGACGTCGGTCGACCTCGTGGTGCTGCAGGGTTGCGCTCGTCCATTCACTCCTACCTATCTTGCTCAGTACATAGCTGAACCAAAACTTTCTATCTGCAAACTCAATCGTTCCATTGGTAAGTCCTAAACTGCAGAGATGCTCACTCTTTCTCAGGCAAGCTGAGTAAAGAACGCCACGTCCGCACTCCAGGCAAGCTGGGAATGGAAGACCTCTACAGAGACTTCTCAAAGTCCGCTCTTCGCCTCGGTTTCCCCTCCAGCAAAATCACTTACGCCAATTCCAGCGCAAGTCGCGTTAATTATGCATCGCTTCCCAGCGCCGACCAACGCCTGCTCTGGGAAGTGAACAAATTCCCACAAAATTTCCCTTCCTGTCAACTTCTGCTATTTCGCTCCTCCCAGGCCACCCAGCAAGGTTAGCATCTGCACGAACACCAATTTTTCTGGAATTCTGACTCCCAGGAGAGTACTTCAAATTCCTTGGTCCTACGTTCCCATTGGAGGCCGGCGTATTTCATTCTGTCGCTCTTCACCTGATTTACTTCAGACTCTGCAGACCGTGAATTCAGCGTGAAGTTGCTATAGTCACGAAGAGACATATTTTGGCCTCTGTTGACCACTCCACCGTAGCTTTGCGCGGCTTTCTCGCATGTTTCACTGAAAACAGGACGATGGACATTTATCAACAGGCATACAATTTCTCCGTCTGCTTCCCAGTACACCAGCATGGGGTCAACCACTCCCTCACTGTCACTCATCTTAAGGCAGCTGGAGGCTGCGCCACGTTACCGCTTTTTCAGAGCTTGAGCCACGCTAAGCTGCCTATTGTCGCTTCCCTTTGCTGCTCCCCAGCCGGCCGCAGTCAACTCTGAATACTTCCCTGGAATAAACTAGCCTCCAGTAAATCGACGTGTTTTCACTAAGTTTTCATGTCACGTGAATTACTTTAAAACCGTCACACAACATTAATTATTCCAATATGTCAATACTATACCCTCTACAAGATGCATTGTGCCTTGTCAGTCATTTTTGTTCAGCCCTACTGTTCGCTCAAAGTGAGTTCGGTGATCTTTAATGACTTCATGTAAGGGGCACAGTTCTTGCCATCTTACAGTCTTGAATCCAGTATTGAAACACAGTCAGCTGTAATGTTTCAGTAACTTCACCTACATTATGCAATTTGAGTATGCATTCAGTTAACTTCGAGTGACACTTTCTATGCACCTAAAGATTTTGCGTCCGTAAAAAGCCAACGGCAAAGTTCATGTTATTTGTCTATACAGAGCCGACCGCGGTGGTCTAGCGGTTCTGGCGCTGCAGTCCGGAACTGCGGGACTGCAACGGTTGCAGGTTCGAATCCTGCCTCGGGCATGGATGTGTGTGATGTCCTTAGGTTAGTTAGGTTTAAGTAGTTCTAAGTTCTAGGGGACTTATGACCTAAGATGTTGAGTCCCATAGTGCTCAGAGCCATTTGTCTATACATAGAGTGATAGCTTGGTACTACTTCAACCAAAACTGACCTGAAGTATATTTTATAAATTTTGGATTTAGGATTATTTATCCCTGATTACTTTTTTAAAAATAATCAGTTTTTTTTAGATCAGGTATGGACTCACTGAGTTAAAAGAAATCACTGTTTCGGAGCACTGTTCTTCATAAACATTTTCAAATCAAAATTACGAAAAATTCAGATCAGACAAACTTTTGACTTGTGTAATAAAATACTTTTCAAGAAACCTCCAGTAATAAGAAATGGCTTCAGTATCTTCTATGAAATTCGTTTTCACGTTAATTCTCAGCATCAACTTCCAACGTGAAGGTTTGAGACACTAAAAGAAAATGGGGTTCACGTAAATAACACTGGAATAGCTTAATCAAAATAAACGTCCTTAACACCAGTTTTTCTTTTTTTTTAAGAAGTAACATAGTCGTTTTACTTTCTCACAATGCACGTTAACAGCTAGAGAGTAAAGCAGTAACTTTTCAACTTTTTACAATATTTTTCGTTTTGCAGCTTATTAACAATAAATACAGAGGTTCAAGACAATGGTGGAGCAATATTTCCGCCTATGACAACCATCAACTCTATGTGACTCATGTTACTCGCACAGCCAGATGCTGCTTCGGAGTGGGGGGGGGGGGGGGGGGACAGTTATGAAACATCTTGTCTACATCTCCTCGGATTACGTGGAACAAACTGACGGAAAGAAGTAGTTTTAAGCACACATATTTAGGAAACATTTACTCAAATTATTAACGTAATTAGAACAGGCCAGAGCTCGATCAAGGCCGGCCGGTGTGGCCGTGCGGTTAAAGGCGCTTCAGTCTGGAACCGCGTGACCGCTACTGTCGCAGGTTCGAATCCTGCCTCGGGCATGGATGTGTGTGATGTCCTTAGGTTGAAGTAGTTATATGTTCTAGGCGACTGATGACCTCAGAAGTTAAGTCGTATAGTGCTCAGAGCCATTTGAACCATTTGAGCTCGCTCAAGTGGAGAAATAAGGACAGCAGAGTCCTCCAAACTGATGAACTACAGACTCCACCAACTTTGAGCCTGTCATGAGTGGTTCGACTTGCAGAACCATGAGGAAATTGCATTTCTTTTGCCACGGCATCAACACTCACTCGTCGGTCATTTAAAATAAGATGACGAACTTACTCAATGGCATCAGTATTAGGTTTCACGGGGCATCCTGCATTTTCCTCATACTTTACGCTTGTTCGTCAGGTTGGAATTGGTCACACCACTGGTAAACAAATTGCGGTCCTAAAACATTGCCTTCGTATTTTACTGAAACTCCCTTGCGGATTTGGGCTCCTACTCACACCTCCAGACCTCAAACAAAGATTTAGTGAACGCTGTTCTTCACCGCTTCAAACGGTGATTGGAGCAGCCACGATTACTTCAAAAGTGCACAAATCTAACAGACGTTACAACACTGAAACCTGGCGAGTTCATTAAGCAGTACTGCTAACCCAAAGACGATAACAACGAAAGCGCAAACATATGATGTCTTACCCTAGTACTTACAAATTCCCTGACCATTCCCCAATGCCGGGAGCTTGATGTTCATTCTATCTGAAGCATTGAGCAACCATGGAACACTTAATATTTAATAAAGCTGTTAGGTTAACGTGCAGTTCATACCGATATGTTGACAAAGGCCGAACATGTGGGAAGCTGATCAACTCAGGGTCTTAAAAAATGAGAGTACACATTCCACTTCTGGTCGTCATCTCCTAGAGGAAACTAATTTGAAGTTTCTGAGTGAAAGCAATAGTCTATTATAAAACTGATAACAGAGAACATCCATGTACAAAAAGCAATAATACAAGGAGTGAAACCTTTGAACAAATGCACACTGCAATGCAGCAAAACACTATTTGTCACACGTCTTCAATTGTGCAAAAGCATGTCCTCAAAGAAAACTTCGTATTTAAACATCCTCTGGTATCCAAAACGCCAGCATCCCAGCCATCTCCTCCGACTCCCTCTCATACCCTCACAATGTCACACACACACACACACACACACACACACACACACACACACACACACACACACACACACACAGACTCCCCCAAGAATTAAAATAAAATAACACGATGAAGCAGCGACAGTAACTCAACATGCATACGCAGTGATATCAGGTGAAAGTTAGGTGGAATAGGTGTGAAAAGCAGTGTATTATTTTTTTTATTTATAAATATAGAAAATAATACACTGTTTGCACATAACAGACGAAGAAATACACAAAGCATCCACTATTGCACTCGGGAAAGTATACAAAATAACTAGTCTTCCAAGAAATAAATATGCTTTTCCAACTACTTAAGGGATGAAATGCTGTGAAGCCGCAAAACGTATAAAAGCCGACTTACATGTACAACTCCGTTTTTAAAATTAACCCAGTTTAATGTGATCAGTCACAACAGCATATAATACAAAACCAACCAGAATTTTTGCGTAGTATTTCACAGAAATAAAAAGAGACCCACTAAATGAGATAGGTGGGTGTGAAGCACCGAGTTTTCGAACTGACTGCGCTAGATTCAGGAGTTCACCACCACGTGTAAGATTCGCCTTATTGTAACTTACATTTCGATGAAAGTTCGTTCTCGTAAGTTGGTACAAAAGTGAGAAAATAGACTAAGTTTACTTTTTACTAGTTAAATGTAACTTTTATGACGTTGTACTTGAACACTGTATAATGTAGGGTCTGTAAAGAAGAATCAGCGAACTACTCGATGACGTTACAATGTGACTACAATTCTTCGGTGATAACCTCCGCAAAAGATGACATTTAACACACACTGCATAAGACTATCTCACCTGAAGATATACACTCCTGGAAATGTAAAAAAGAACACATTGACACCGGTGTGTCAGACCCACCATACTTGCTCCGGACACTGCGAGAGGGCTGTACAAGCAATGATCACACGCACGGCACAGCGGACACACCAGGAACCGCGGTGTTGGCCGTCGAATGGCGCTAGCTGCGCAGCATTTGTGCACCGCCGCCGTCAGTGTCAGCCAGTTTGCCGTGGCATACGGAGCTCCATCGCAGTCTTTAACACTGGTAGCATGCCGCGACAGCGTGGACGTGAACCGTACGTGCAGTTGACGGACTTTGAGCGAGGGCGTATAGTGGGCATGCGGGAGGCCGGGTGGACGTACCGCCGAATTGCTGAACACGTGGGGCGTGAGGTCTCCACAGTACATCGATGTTGTCGCCAGTGGTCGGCGGAAGGTGCACGTGCCCGTCGACCTGGGACCGGACCGCAGCGACGCACGGATGCACGACGCCAAGACCGTAGGATCCTACGCAGTGCCGTAGGGGACCGCACCGCCACTTCCCAGCAAATTAGGGACACTGTTGCTCCTGGGGTATCGGCGAGGACCATTCGCAACCGTCTCCATGAAGCTGGGCTACGGTCCCGCACACCGTTAGGCCGTCTTCCGCTCACGCCCCAACATCGTGCAGCCCGCCTCCAGTGGTGCCGCGACAGGCGTGAATGGAGGGACGAATGGAGACGTGTCGTCTTCAGCGATGAGAGTCGCTTCTGCCTTGGTGCCAATGATGGTCGTATGCGTGTTTGGCGCCGTGCAGGTGAGCGCCACAATCAGGACTGCATACGACCGAGGCACACAGGGCCAACACCCGGCATCATGGTGTGGGGAGCGATCTCCTACACTGGCCGTACACCACTGGTGATCGTCGAGGGGACACTGAATAGTACACGGTACACCCAAACCGTCATCGAACCCATCGTTCTACCATTCCTAGACCGGCAAGGGAACTTGCTGTTCCAACAGGACAATGCACGTCCGCATGTATCCCGTGCCACCCAACGTGCTCTGGAAGGTGTAAGTCAACTACCCTGGCCAGCAAGATCTCCGGATCTGTCCCCCATTGAGCATGTTTGGGACTGGATGAAGCGTCGTCTCACGCGGTCTGCACGTCCAGCACGAACGCTGGTCCAACTGAGGCGCCAGGTGGAAATGGCATGGCAAGCCGTTCTACAGGACTACATCCAGCATCTCTACGATCGTCTCCATGGGAGAATAGCAGCCTGCATTGCTGCGAAAGGTGGATATACACTGTACTAGTGCCGTCATTGTGCATGCTCTGTTGCCTGTGTCTATGTGCCTGTGGTTCTGTCAGTGTGATCATGTGATGTATCTGACCCCAGGAATGTGTCAATAAAGTTTCCCCTTCCTGGGACAATGAATTCACGGTGTTCTTATTTCAATTTCCAGGAGTGTAATTTCGCTGTCTATAATAAAGATATAGGTGAAACTTTCTGCCAAAGCATTGAAATCTGTGCTTCTGACGTCTATACCCAATACAGAACGAATGGAAGAAGAATGCGTAGGAAAAGAAAAGTTTGCTACTGAGAAGGAAAGACGTGCCAAAGAAAGAAAAGAGTGTGCTGTAGGAACGTAACGACGGATACTATGTTTCATTGCATCAGTGGTACAGAAGGGAGAAGACTGATCAAACAGCCAGTCGATTATTCTTCAGTCATATTCAGACTTCTCACACCATGACAGTAGACAGATGTAGTAGATACGAATTTACTAAGCATACGAGGAAAAGAAGAAGAAGAAGAAGAAGAAATGCCTGAGACTTCAAGGAAGAATCAAATGGCGTAACAAATTACAATATTCACGAGCAACCTAGACATCTTAGCCTCAGTAATTGAACTCCTTCACGTTACCCTAACAATCCCCCTTTCATGGAGAAAAAAAAGTATTATTCACGTACAAGAATTACGTTAAATTTACGAGACATTCGTTTCAATATTATGTTGGGGAGCTTGATTACAGTGCAATAAATATACAAAGGATTTTTACAATGTCTTTATTATTATTTCATCCATTTTCATCTATGTTTATCGCAACTCGCAATGCTGGGATATACCTCATTTTGAGGGGTAAAACCCCGCGATTTTTGTATTACGTATATTGTAAATTTCTCTGTAATTATTAATCAGACAGAGCTGGGTTGTAGGTAACAACGCAGCACATGATTTCTATTTGAAATCGTTGGCAAATCTACCTCTAATGGACAACAATGTCAGAAAAACTGAAAACTCCGGTGCTTCACTCCCAACTTACTCTTATTCGCGCACTGAGAATTGCGCACAGACTTAATTATGTATACAGACAGTCCATCCATCCTGATAATCGACAATCTCAACGATTTTTGCCTGTTATCGCTATCGATACTGGCAAGATATTGGTCCAGGTAGATCCTAGCCAGTATCAAAATCCCTATAGCATTTACTCAGAGTATACCGGACGTACAGAGAGAAGCGAGCAGGAATCTCAGTTTGTGTACATGGAAAAGGAAGATTTACTAAAACATTTTTATTTGCTTGCTAAAACATAATTAAAACTTACATTTTAGGCTCAACGGGAAATACCCTAAAGGTTTTGATGTGTGAAATTTCGAGTATCAAAATATGTGATATATATTGCTGTATCTTTTGATTTAAGTGACTTAGAAGCGAAATGTTCATGAAATTTACAGAAAATGTCAATTTTCAATTTATTTCTTATTTATTAGTAATGGTCATGGACAATAAGTATCGATGATGATATCGCATCCGAAGTGCCTGCAAAACAAATGCCACGCCCAACTTTTTGAAGCAACTCTTCAATACTTGATTGGTGAAGAAAGATTCAGAGGATCACTTTGTAACGCCGGAAATGCATATCCTCCTATTTCCATCTATTGTACTATTTTTTTTCCTTGCTTTGTTACCTAAGATATGAAATTTCTGTCTCTTTGTATATTGTAATTGTTTTACTGTTTGTATATGTGTATTTATGCATTTATGTCGATGTGTAATTGGTTGTTTTGTAAATATTATATGTATTTTTACGCTGCGTCTTGCCTAGGGAAAACTATGCTATCGAACGAATACGTCGATAGGTCGTGTGAAGAATCAAAGTGTGTAGGATCTTTGGTAGTGTTAACTCTGCCGCGTGGAGCGCGGGCTGAGCAGAGAGAGGGTCTGGCTGGAGTAGCGAGTGGAGCAGGTGTGTTGTGTGAAGCTCCCGCGAGTTGCCGCGCTTTCGGGGTTTGGCAGCATGTAATTGCGCTCGACTTGCGATGATAGTTTCTGACATGGTGTCGCGGACGGGAAGCATTAGCTGGCGCACATCAAGAGCCCGTTTCGTCTGGTGACCGTGTCGAGAAGAAGGCGCGCCAACATCCAGCTTCTGCAACAGCGACGGCCGACAATGAGTGACTGTCGCCACCTCCTCGATCGACGGCTTTTAACCTTCAATCAACCAACAAGGAAGACAGGAAGCATGTAAAGTTTTAGAACTGTATGGCAGACCTCAGCTTTTCAAACTGTACCATGGACCTTGCCGTTGGTGGGGAGGCTTGCGTGCCTCAGCGATACAGATAGCCGTACCGTAGGTACAACCACAACGGAGGGGTATCTGTTGAGAGGCCAGACAAACGTGTGGTTCCTGAAGAGGGGCAGCAGCCTTTTCAGTAGTTGCAGGGGCAACAGTCTGGATGATTGACTGATCTGGCCTTGTAACAATAACCAAAACGGCCTTGCTGTGCTGGTACTGCGAACGGCTGAAAGCAAGGGGAAACTACGGCCGTAACTTTTCCCGAGGGCATGCAGCTTTACTGTATGATGGCGTCTTCTTGGGTAAAATATTCCGGAGGTAAAATAGTCCCCCATTCGGATCTCCGGGCGGGGAATACTCAAGAGGATGTCGTTATCAGGAGAAAGAAAACTGGCGTTCTACGGATCGGAGCGTGGAATGTCAGATCCCTTAATCGGGCAGGTAGGTTAGAAAATTTAAAAAGGGAGATGGATAGGTTAAAGTTATAGTGGGAATTAGTGAAGTTCGGTGGTAGGAGGAACAAGACTTCTGGTCAGGTGACTACAGGGTTATAAACACAAAGTCAAATAGGGGTAATGCAGGAGTAGGTTTAATAATGAATAGGAAAATAGGAATGCGGGTAAGCTACTACAAACAGCATAGTGAACGCATTATTGTGGCCAAGATAGATACGAAGCCCACACCTACTACAGTAGTACAAGTTTATATGCCAACTAGCTCTGCAGATGACGAAGAAATTGAAGAAATATATGATGAAATAAAAGAAATTATTCAGATAGTGAAGGGAGACGAAAATTTAATAGTCATGGGTGACTGGAATTCGAGTGTAGGAAAAGGGAGAGAAGGAAACGTAGTAGGTGAATATGGATTGGGGCTAAGAAATGAGAGAGGAAGCCGCCTGGTAGAATTTTGCACAGAGCACAACTTAATCATAGCTAACACTTGGTTTAAGAATCATGATAGAAGGTTGTATACATGGAAGAACCCTGGAGATACTAAAAGGTATCAGATAGATTATATAATGGTAAGACAGAGATTTAGGAACCAGGTTTTAAATTGTAAGACATTTCCAGGGTCAGATGTGGACTCTGACCACAATCTATTGGTTATGACCTGTAGATTAAAACTAAAGAAACTGCAAAAAGGTGGGAATTTAAGGAGATGGGACCTGGATAAACTGAAAGAACCAGAGGTTATACTGTGTTTCAGGGAGAGCATAAGGGAACAATTGACAGGAAAGGGGGAAAGAAATACAGTAGAAGAGGAATGGGTAGCTTTGAGGGACGAAGTAGTGAAGGCAGCAGAGGATCAAGTAGGTAAAAAGACGAGGGCTAGTAGAAACCCTTGGGTAATAGAAGAGATACTGAATTTAATTGATGAAAGGAGAAAATACAAAAATGCAGTAAATGAAGCAGGCAAAAAAGAATACAAACGTCTCAAAAATGAGATCGACAGGAAGTGCAAAATGGCTAAGCAGGGATGGCTAGAGAGCAAATGTTAGCATGTAGAGGCTTATCTCACTAGGGGTAAGATAGATACTACCTACAGGAAAATTAAAGAGACCTTTGGAGAAAAGAGAGCCACTTGCATGAATATCAAGAGCTCAGATGGAAACCCAGTTCTAAGCAAAGAAGGGAAAGCAGAAAGGTGGAAGGAGTATATAGAGGGTCTATACAAGGGCGATGTACTTGAGGACAATATTATGGAAATGGAAGAGGATGTAGATGAAGATGAAATGGGAGATACGATACTGCGTGAAGAGTTTGACAGAGCACTGAAAGACCTGAGTCGAAACAAGGCCCCCGGAGTAGACAACATTCCAGTAGAACTACTGACGGCCTTGGGAGAGCCAGTCCTGACAAAACTCTACCATCTGGTGAGCAAGATGTATGAAACAGGCGAAGTAACCTCAGACTTCAAGAAGAATGTAATAATTCCAATCCCAAAGAAAGCAGGTGTTGACAGATGTGAAAATTACCGAACTATCAGTTTAATAAGCCACAGCTGCAAAATACTAACACGAATTCTTTACAGACGAATGGAAAAACTAGTAGAAGCCGACCTCGGGGAAGATCAGTTTGGATTCCGTAGAAATACTGGAACACGTGAGGCAATACTGACCTTACGACGTATCTTAGAAGAAAGATTAAGGAAAGGCAAACCTACGTTTCTAGCATTTGTAGACTTAGAGAAAGCTTTTGACAATGTTGACTGGAATACTCTCTTTCAAATTCTAAAGGTGGCAGGGGTAAAATACAGGGAGCGAAAGGCTATTTACAATTTGTACAGAAACCAGATGGCAGTTATAAGAGTCGAGGGGCATGAGAGGGAAGCAGCGGTTGGGAAGGGAGTGAGACAGGGTTGTAGCCTCTCCCCAATGTTATTCAATCTGTATATTGAGCAAGCAGTAAAGGAAACAAAAGAAAAATTTGGAGTAGGTATTAAAATGCATGGAGAAGAAATAAAAACTTTGAGGTTCGCCGAGGACATAGTAATTCTGTCAGAGACAGCGAATGACTTGGAAGAGCAGTTGAACGGATTGGATGGTGTCTTGAAGGGAGGATATAAGATGAACATCAACAAAAGCAAAACGAGGATAATGGAATGTAGTCGAATTAAGTCGGGTGATGTTGAGGTATTAGATTAGGAAATGAGACACTTAAAGTAGTAAAGGAGTTTTGCTATTTGGGGAGCAAAATAACTGATGATGGTCGAAGTAGAGAGGATATAAAATGTAGACTGGCAATGGCAAGGAAAGCGTTTCTGAAGAAGAGAAATTTGTTAACATCGAGTATAGATTTAAGTGTCAGGAAGTCATTTCTGAAAGTATTTGTATGGAGTGTAGCCATGTATGGAAGTGAAACATGGACGGTAAATAGTTTGGACAAGAAGAGAATAGAAGCTTTTGAAATGTGGTGCTACAGAAGAATGCTGAAGATTAGATGGGTAGATCACATAACTAATGAGGAAGTATTGAATAGGATTGGGGAGAAGAGAAGTTTGTGGCACAACTTGACCAGAAGAAGGGATCGGTTGGTAGGACATGTTCTGAGGCATCAAGGGATCACCAATTTGGAATTGGAAGGCAGCGTGGAGGGTAAAAATCGCAGGGGGAGACCAAGAGATGAATACACTAAGCAGATTCAGAAGGATGTAGGTTGCAGTAGGTACTGGGAGATGAAGAAGCTTGCACAGGATAGAGTAGCATGGAGAGCTGCATCAAACCAGTCTCAGGACTGAAGACAACAACAACAACAGCATGAACATTTGTTACTTATTGTCCCAATTGCATTACCAGGCAGGGTTCCTTCCTTTTCCGGAATGAACCCGAGTGTCGTTGAAATTCAAACGCCAGCATTAAAGTATAATAATTCGATTTCAATGCTTTAATTTCAAAATTCAGTTAAAGTATTCGTAGCTGGCTACAATATTTAGATTACACAAGCACAAATTAAGAGTGCGAGTTTTGTTACCGTATTTTAGCTTACCTGTGACTGCAGCTCAGCTTGGTACGTACTAAATTTTACTACTATTAATTGTTCAGAATCGTTTAATTCAAGATCAAAGTTAAATCTCTTATTTATAAATTGCGTAGATTCAAGTAGCTTTTGAAATGATTGTTGAGGTAGTCCAAGACTAACCGTATTTTACTGAATTTCGATGTGCTTCAGAAAGAAAGCTCACTATTAACTTCAGTCACTAAATTAACTTTCGATTTTCCGGTTTTATTAATTCTTTTGCTAAATGAAGTCAGAGTGTAGCGAAATTTATTACTTCTGACAAACTTTCAGTTTTCACCCTACACGTGTCAACCTTCAGTTGCCACGCTTGTAGTGCTAATTATATGTGTAATAACCTTTCTTTTTCAGTTACTATAGTAATTGTCCTTAGGACTGGCGACCGTAATTTCCCCCAAATCTCAAATATCTAATTACCGCTAGTTAATTGTTAACGTAACGGCCGCACATTTACTTTCTTTATTAACTTTACCCCTTTTCATAATTAATTTCCACCTGTTTAATTAGCATTTTTCCTTTCATTTAGATGTAACCCTTTTCCTCCCTCTTTACCGACAGATTAACTTCGGTGACGATTGCTTTTCCAAAATTCCCATTAGGTACACGCGGTTTCATTTTTCACGGTCATTAAGGTCGATAAGTGGATACATCTGGATACATCTAGATGGCTGTGATATACGCTGCGACTTTTGTCGGTGATACGAAGGTCAGAAAGTTGGAAGATCGGAAGGGCGCTGGTGGACACAATAAACTCACGAACAAGATAGACACACTTTAAACGCATAGTAGCAAGGCTATCAGACAGAACATCGTGTAAGTGACATGAAACGTGCAGTACGGGCTACATATTTCCGCATTGTTCAAGAGATGAACATCCATTAATCTTCTGTGTCACATGAAACTGGTGGAAATATCTAAATGCTCAGGTGGATAACAACCTCTACATTAACAAGTAGACGCTTCCAAATTGTTCCAAATGGTTCAAATGGCTCTGAACACTATGGGACTTAACATCTGAGGTTACCAGTCCCCTAGAACGCAGAACTACTTAAACCTAACTAACCTAACGACATCACACACATCCACGCCCGAGGCGTAGCGATCGCGCGGTTCCAGACTGAAGCGCCTAGAACCGCTCGGCCACACCGGCCGGTTTCAAATTGTATCCTGGATGTTTTCTGGTTTTCCCTGAAGCTCTAAAAATGTGTATTCATTGCAAAACCAAGAATCCAAATCAGTCTCAGAATTCAATCACATGGAAGCGTTGCCCTAAAACCACATTTTCATCTGCTACAGTTGTCAAAACTACAATTTATGATGCAGTTCTTGAGTTTCATGATGGGAACGTAGAGAGGATGAAAGTATTAGAGAGAATGGGCTTTAAGATAGGAAATATTACTAAAGATGTCTTGTGAAAATTAGATTTACAGAGAGTCTCTGCAGCTAGAAAAGTCAGTTGAAGACCTGATAAAGCAGATAAGGCAAAAAATAAAAAACCAGAAGAGAAGACTTGAAGCGGAAGACGACCCTGAGTACGAAACTAGGACCTTCCTCAAGAGGTGACGTAAGGAAATATATTAGCTTGAACTTCAAATTGCATTTAGTGGAAACAATGATGTTTAAAGTTTATGTACGTTTTCCTGAGAATATATGAAAACTAGAATTGTGATATTTAGTACACTTTTGTGCATAAACCCAATAAATGTTGCCCCAAGAATTGATTCTGAAATTCTGAGTGCTAGCTGAGATACTGGAAAAAAGCTTGGAATATCGCAAGAATTTTACATTATATTTAACGGTATTACAATTAAAATGTTATTAAATTTCTGTTCTTCGATATATTCAAAAAATCTCACGAGAGAAGCTTATTGGATGCAAAGAAATTAAACACAGAAAATTTTGAAGAAACCTCTTGAATGCTTTCTATGGAAAACTACATGTTTTATTTAAAAATTTATTTTTAATACCGCCAGAAAGTTAAATTTATATAATCGAAGAAACTTAAGAGTAAATACGTTCATTTCATGTAAAGCATGGAACAAAATGTTTTTTCCGTATTTTCAAAATTATGGATTTGGTGCATCGTCTTTTAAATATAGTGTGTAGGTTTTTCATTAACGTCCCCCCCCCTCTCCCCTCCATTAAATCACTGTGTTTTGTATTGCAAGAATGGCGGTTGAAGTATGGAAAGAGAGAGAGAGAGAGAGGAAAGCAACTTCGCATATTATTATCCAACAGTTTCCAGTGCTTTGCGTGGGACATGGGCGTCGGTTGCTGATCGAAGTTGATGCAAAGATAGGAGAGGGCAAACCTGGTCGCCTTTCCACCCTCGGGTGGCTGTGCCACGCAGTAGGCTGTGGCTAGCTGGAACCTGCCACGAACTGGCTGCGAGAAAGTGGATAGTGCTGCGGCTCTATCGATATTCAAAAGTCTGCTGGAGAAACTGCTCATTTGTTGTCTGTTTTGACACGTGGCTGGCAGCTCTGAGAAAAGCGATGGCGAGCAGTATTATCCCGTGCCCAGTAATAACTCAGGACCCTGCAGTAACAGGTCAGGGCCTGAAGCGCTGGAGGCAAACTCGTGTTGCTCTGGAAACAGGAGCGTAGCGCTGCAGTCAAGGAAAAACGCAAGAAAATGCTATCGTAGACTAAAGTTCGTGGAGGATACGCAATTTTAGAAATAGGTCCGTCCACTTTCATAAGATCATATTTTCTACGTGAGTGAAGACAGAACTTGGGGTTAAACGTTTCTTACTCCCCAAAATTAGAAGTTTACATCTGCGTCCGTTGTCGGTCCCCGGTTCATGTGCTTGTTCGTGGGGCTCTCCCTGGTGTAGTTCGCACACTTGCTCGTTCATTACCCAATGTGCATCGAGTCGACACGGCGATGTACTGCAATAAATATTGTCTTGCGTTCTCCGTTTCAACAGGGTCAGTTCAGCTGCGACTTACAAGAGAAAAAGGCGGCCAGATCGCAACTATTTATTTATTAATTCCGGTAATCGATTTCCGTACAAGCGACCGTCTTCAGACAAGAAACTCTGAAATGTATAGCATAATGGGCCATGCATGACAAAACTTAAAAATTAAAATATAAACAACATAGTTACAAAAATAAAATGATAGGTATATCCTTCATGATGTGTAAAGCTTCTGTGAGTACCAACGTTATGCAGCAATAACTTTCAGGTTAACTTAGCGTGTCATATTGAGATGGCTCCAGTTCTTCTAGTGTAGAGGTCTGATTCTTGAAGCTAAAAATCTAACATCAGGTCGTCACGGTTGGTTTGAACTAAATAAACTGGATTATTGTAGTTGCAAAAAATTTTACGTAAAAATATTTTCCACAGATTTTTTCGCATTTTAGTACATCATACAGTATTTTGATTTTTCACATTAACAAAGCCGAAATTACATTGTTCGCACCTATTACACAAAAATACGTCCCATCACATCAGAGGCAACCCCACGGCTCTCACACTCCGCGGAAATAACGATATTCCAAAGGGTTTACAATTTTCCTTAATAAATAAATTCCTACTAGTTTTCGTTACATTATTAATTTCGATTATTATTTCATAAATGAATACAGAAGTAAACATAGTAAACAGTACAGGATTGCATAATAAACAATAGCTGCAAATAATTAGTAATTTCAAGTATTTCTAATAAGAAACTAATTTAACTGTACATTCAGAACTAGTACTTACCGATTATAACATCTAAAGTAAAACATTTTATAGAGTAATTCCTTTCAATGAATTTTATCTTGAAATATAAAATAGAGTGTATAAAATTATATGAAAGTTTTAAAGTTATATGAAAGTTTTCAGAAAACCGACTGAGATAATACTGACCTGTCCAGAATTCGAAAAAAAGTAATACTGGTATCCACAACTACTGTGGAGGAAAAGTAATTCTAGAGGAGGCTGTCCCGTTACAGACCTAAATTCGAGAAGCATTGCAGACGCTTTCCAAGTTTACTGATATAGCGCCTCGTCATCGAACGAAACGGGGGATCCTGCCGGAAATCCAGGCACAGCTGCTGGAGCGTTTGCATTGAGAATTGAGGTGTGCTAGGCTAGTCCGTGCTGCTGTGCAAAACCACAGTGTCCGGGTGACGTAGTGGTCAGCGTATCTGCCCAGTGAGCAGGAGACTCCAGTTGGAATCCCCGCCATGATCCAAATTATCATTCGTCGTTTCAGTCTGCATACGTACACAATAGATGTTTGAACTTCAAAAGGTCTCTGGAACTATATATTTTCATTTCAATTTATTTTTGCAACTATTGAAACGGTAGAGAGTTAGAATCTGGGAGCGAAAGGCTGCTGGGGATAAAGAAAATGCTCTCTAAACACGTATATTTATTTAGCACAGAGCCAGGCTTTAAATTACAGAGACAAGCAATGATTATTCACCACAGAGTCTATGTTAAAGATAATAGGTACGAATCGCTAAGTTCAGGGCAATGCTCGTAATAAGCTACCAAAATTAAAAACAAGTTTCTGTAACAGAATAGAATTCCTTTTTAAATGAAACGCAAATAAATTATTTACATATTATAAACATTTGAAGATTCTGTTAACACCATTGGCAAATATAGACTATAAACAAATCTCTGTTGCTAAGGCAGAATATTTGATATTTCTGGGTGTGTGAATTGATGAGAAATTGATTTGGAAGAAACGCATCGATGGTCTGCTGCAAGGGTCAGATTCAGCTACACAACACACAACAACAACAACAACAACGACGACAATAGAACGTGTAGTTCAAAATCGTTCAAATGGCTGTGAGCACTATGAGACTTAACAGCTGAGGTCATCAGTCCCCTAGAACTTAGAACTACTTAAAGCTAACTAACCTAAGGACATCACACACATCCATGCCCGAGGCAGGATTCGAACCTGCGACCGTAGCGGTCGTGCGGTTCCAGACTGTAGCGCCTATAGCCGCTCGGCCACACCGGCCGGCAGAACGTGTAGTAACCCACAATCGTCATGTGTGTTCGAGCCATGGATGACAGAACTTCTGGCGCAAATACACAATTTGTCTCCAGTGTTTCACTACGGTGTATGTGCTATAGAACCTGCGTTTCACTTCAGACTCTCGATTATTATAACTTAAAGAGTGGGCGGAAACCTGGTTCGTATTTAACTTGCATGCTCTATAGACACCAGCCAACGTTATGCAGACTCTGTCAAAAAAACAATCAAGAAGAGAATAATAACGTAGATTCCAGTGAGTATGACAGTACCACTTTCTCCCACTCGCTCTTTACGTATTTCATGCGTCCAATCGTTTCTAAAGAGACTTTCTCCAAACTCGTGACCAGAACATTCTCGTACTTCTCCGTCAGCATACGACACGATCGCAGCTATTAAGAGGACAAATTGCCTCGCAAATATCAGATATTGAACTGTACTTCTGGGAAACACACACCACTAATTTCTCCCTGATAACTTACCACTCACATCGGCTAGTCTATAGAGGAAACCGTTACCACCATTCTCGATCCCGACTTTGTACACTACATAGATCATTACGTCATTGAACATTCGACGAAAGACATCTCATGCCTAGCGCTGAACTTTCCAGTACTTATGCAGCACGCCACAAACACAGCGAAATACACCAGAATAGTTGGTTTTACATACGTATTCATCAAGAAATCGAATCGATCAGCACTTGGAAAAATAGATCTCCATCCCCACAATATAGTATGTACTGTCCCACATCCTCCACTGGCACCCTCGTCCACTTCATCACCCTTTGCTTCCATTTATTTAAACGACAGAAATTCGCCATTATCGTGTCCCTTCGATCCAATAGTATTGGAGTATAATGATCTCGTGATATACAAGACTATGTATTCCCCAGTAACACTGTCTGTCGGATTGCTGCTTGTACCTCTCACTCTTCCGCCCAAATTACAAAACGTGTCTCCTGCTGTTACATGTTATCCCAGTTGCGTTTCAGACAAGTAATGATGTCTTCACCTTGTCTCTCTGTTACATTCCTTGCACAATGCAGACACTCCTAGTATTATCCCGTCTAGATATTTCAATAAATCTGCAGACGACAGCGGCTGGTAGGAAAGGGGAGTGCCACGTGAGAAGTAGTACACTCCTGGAAATTGAAATAAGAACACCGTGAATTCATTGTCCCAGGAAGGGGAAACTTTACTGACACATTCCTGGGGTCAGATACATCACATGATCACACTGACAGAACCACAGGCACATAGACACAGGCAACAGAGCATGCACAATGTCGGCACTAATACAGTGTATATCCACCTTTCGCAGCAATGCAGGCTGCTATTCTCCCATGGAGACGATCGTAGAGATGCTGGATGTAGTCCTGTGGAACGGCTTGCCATGCCATTTCCACCTGGCGCCTCAGTAGGACCAGCGTTCGTGCTGGACGTGCAGACCGCGTGAGACGACGCTTCATCCAGTCCCAAACATGCTCAATGGGGGACAGATCCGGAGATCTTGCTGGCCAGGATAGTTGGCTTACAGCTTCTAGAGCACGTTGGGTGGCACGGGATACATGCGGACGTGCATTGTCCTGTTGGAACAGCAAGTTCCCTTGCCGGTCTAGGAATGGTAGAACGATGGGTTCGATGACGGTTTGGATGTACAGTGCACTATTCAGTGCCCCCTCGACGATCACCAGTGGTGTACGGCCAGTGTAGGAGATCGCTCCCCACACCATGATGCCGGGTGTTGGCCCTGTGTGCCTCGGTCGTATGCAGTCCTGATTGTGGCGCTCACCTGCACGGCGCCAAACACGCATACGACCATCATTGGCACCAAGGCAGAAGCGACTCTCATCGCTGAAGACGACACGTCTCCATTCGTCCCTCCATTCACGCCTGTCTCGACACCACTGGAGGCGGGTTGCACGATGTTGGCGCGTGAGCGGAAGACGGCCTAACGGTGTGCGGGACCGTAGCCCAGCTTTATGGAGACGGTTGCGAATGGTCCTCGCCGATACCCCAGGAGCAACAGTGTCCCTAATTTGCTGGGAAGTGGCGGTGCGGTCCCCTACGGCACTGCGTAGGATCCTACGGTCTTGGCGTGCATCCGTGCGTCGCTGCGGTCCGGTCCCAGGTCGACGGGCACGTGCACCTTCCGCCGACCACTGGCGACAACATCGATGTACTGTGGAGACCTCACGCCCCACGTGTTGAGCAATTCGGCGGTACGTCCACCCGGCCTCCCACATGCCCACTATACGCCCTCGCTCAAAGTCTGTCAACTGCACATACGGTTCACGTCTACGCTGTCGCGGCTTGCTACCAGTGTTAAAGACTGCGATGGAGCTCCGTATGCCACGGCAAACTGGCTGACACTGACGGCGGCGGTGCACAAATGCTGCGCAGCTAGCGCCATTCGACGGCCAACACCGCGGTTCCTGGTGTGTCCGCTGTGCCGTGCGTGTGATCATTGCTTGTACAGCCCTCTCGCAGTGTCCGGAGCAAGTATGGTGGGTCTGACACACCGGTGTCAATGTGTTCTTTTTTCCATTTCCAGGAGTGTATTTTGTTAGTCCAGGATGCGGGTCGCAACACGCAAATGCAAGCATACGTGCTGTAATCAAGTCACACAGAGTCACCGGCTAAATAGTTTTCCATAACACCATCCAACTTCGTTATTCCAGTTTCACCTAACCATTTGAGGTGTGTAGAATCAGATTACCTCACACAAAGTTACCATATTTCGCTTCACCACACGGCGATGTCGTCAGCTTTTCTACCTCCACGATATTATTAACACTTTTTCTCACCAACACAGTGGACTCGCATTCGGGAGGAGGACGGTTCAACACATGAAGCAAATGCCAGGAAGGCTTCTTGAAAGGGCAAATCTGATCTCCTTCCCCTTCGTTGAAGCAAACCGAGCTCGTGCTTTGTGGGAAAAAAAAAGGTTCAAATGGCTCTGAGCACTGTGGGACTCAACTGCTGTGGTCATAAGTCCCCTAGAACTTAGCAAATACACACGGAAGAAGAAGTGACAAGTAAGAAAAATACAGTTAATACTTAAATTAAGGTAGCTCGCTGCACAGCAGACGTGAAGCAGACGGCAGTTACGACGACACTGCGATACTTGTGTTTTCCGCCAAAAGAAACTCGGTGACAGTTCTCTGCTTGGAGAGCACCTCAGTTGCAGGCGCCATTTTGAACGCTACGTATAGCGCCGTCGCCTATTGGAACTTCAAATCAAATGGCTCTGAGCACTATGGGACTTAACATCGGAGGTCATCAGTCTCCGAGAACTTAGAACTACTTAAACCTAACTAACCTAAGGCCATCACACACATCCATGCCCGAGGCACGATTCGAACCTGCGACCGTAGCGGTCGTTCGGTTCCAGAGTGTAGCGCCTAGAACCGCACGGCCGGCTCGGAACCTCAAAACCGAGTCTTCTGTCCTTCCTTCCCTCCCACCAACACAGTAATAAATTTCGGGCTAATACTTCACAGAAGTCAAACCTGTTGCATGGTCCTCTACACGACCGAACAAAAGTCTAAAACTGACTAAAAGCACTTACAAGAGGCGTTCAACAAGTAACGCAACACATTTCTTCCGGCCAGTTTCGGTTGTCAAAATACGGAATTTGTTATGGGACATCGTGCCATATTCCCGCTTCAGTCCCTATAGTTTCATGGAGTGCCGATAGGGGCCGGATGATGCGGCCGAGCGGTTCTAGGGGCTTCAGTCTGGAACCGCGCGACCGCTACGGTCGCAGGTTGGAATCCTGCCTCGGGCACGTATGTGTGTGATGTCCTTAGGTTAGTTAGGTTTAAGTAGTTCTAAGTTCTCGGAGACTGATGACCTCCGATGTTAAGTCCCATAGTGCTCAGAGCCATTTGATTTGAAGTTCCAATAGGCGACGGCGCTATACGTAGCGTTCAAAATGGCGCCTGCAACTGAGGTGCTCTCCAAGCAGAGAACTGTCACCGAGTTTCTTTTGGCGGAAAACACAAGTATCGCAGTGTCGTCGTAACTGCCGTCTGCTTCACGTCTGCTGTGCAGCGAGCTACCTTAATTTAAGTATTAACTGTATTTTTCTTACTTGTCACTTCTTCTTCCGTGTGTATTTGCTTTTAGGAAGCTTTAATTGTCGGATGCTATTAATAGTTCCATAGATTTCGTGTTTGTTTTGAATACAGTCAGAGAGAGTCCCTTTAGTCAACCATAGTGCCAGTAGTGCTAGTGTTTGTTTAAATACAGTCCAGAGACAGGTAGTGCTATTTTCATTGTTTTCTACAATAAGTGGCTAGCAACCACAGTTTAGTGAATAAACAGCCACCTTTAGTGAATTAGCAGTCTAGTTAAAGATTGATTAACTCTCTTCAGTAAATTGATTCCTTAGGATGGATAGGATGTGTGACTGCTGTGTACGGACGCAGGAGGAGCTGGCCACTGTTCGCGAACAGCTGAGCGTGTTGTTGGCCGCGGTCAGCCGTCTTCAGGCTGCTGCCTCGGAGTGTAGCGGCAGTGGGGAGTCTGGTGCGTCGCACGGTACACCCCAGGTGTTACATGCTTCACCCACTGTCCCTGCTGTCGAGACATCTTCGCGGGTACCGGGCGCGGTTGGGCCACCCTCTCCCCAAGGGGAGTGGCGGGTTTTGCAGATGAGGTTGTAACAATGGAAAATTGTACTGAAATGCAGGAGGATCTGCAGCGAATTGACGCATGGTGCAGGGAATGGCAATTGAATCTCAATGTAGACAAGTGTAATGTGCTGCGAATACACAGAAAGATAGATCCTTTATCATTTAGCTACAAAATAGCAGGTCAGCAACTGGAAGCAGTTAATACCATAAATTATCTGGGAGTACGCATTAGGAGTGATTTAAAATGGAATGATCATATAATGTTGATCGTCGGTAAAGCAGATGCCAGCCTGAGATTCATTGGAAGAACCCTAAGGAAATGCAATCCGAAAACAAAGGAAGTAGGTTACAGTACGCTTGTTCGCCCACTGCTTGAATACTGCTCAGCAGTATGGGATCCGTACCAGATAGGGTTGATAGAAGAGATAGAGAAGATCCAACGGAGAGCAGCGCGCTTCGTTACAGGATCATTTAGTAATCGCGAAAGCGTTACGGAGATGATAGATAAACTCCAGTGGAAGACTCTGCAGGAGAGACGCTCAGTAGCTCGGTACGGGCTTTTGTCAAAGTTTCGAGAACATACCTTCACCGAAGAGTCAAGCAGTATATTGCTCCCTCCTACGTATATCTCGCGAAGAGACCATGAGGATAAAATCAGAGAGATTAGAGCCCACACAGAGCCATACCGACAATCCTTCGTTCCACGAACAATACGAGACTGGAATAGAAGGGAGAACCGATAGAGGTACTCAAGGTACCCTCCGCCACACACCATCAGGTCGCTTGCGGAGTGTGGATGTAGATGTAGATGTAGATACTCATAGGCGCTTGTAGAATGTCTACGGAGACATGGCAGTCGTTGGGCGAGGCTTCTGTCATCGACGCACCATGGTCGACCAATCCTGCCCAATCTCCCGCGTGCCGGCCGTCTCCGACTCCTGCAATGTTGAAACGTGCTGACAGTCTCATTCGAGGTGATCGACGGATCACAATCAGACACCTCGCTGCTCAGCTGGAGGACTCTCTTGGTACTACTGACACACTAGTCCACGATTTGGGGTACTTAGAGGTGCGTGTCGCAGGGTTTCTCAGTGCGTAACAAAAGACCCTAAAGGGTGACGAAGGGTCATCTGTGAGGAACTGATTGCGCGTTACGAGGCCGGTCGTGACAGCTCTTTCCCAAAAATTCCTCACAGGCGATGATATGTAGCTTTATCAGTTGGAATCGGAAACAAAACGGCAATCAATGAAGTGGCGTCACGGCAGCTCTTCAACAAAAAAAAAAAAAAATTCAAAGACACACCCTCAGCCGTTAAGTCCATAGCGACTGTAATGGATTTATTCTGTTTGACGTACCCTTTCGTGCTGCAACGATCAACTCTGAAGTGTATTGTGCTACCCTCAGAAAATTGAAGAAACGACTTCAGCGTGTTCGGCGCCACAAAAATGCAAACGGATTTCTCTTTCTCCATGAAAACTCAAGGCGTCACATGACTCTGCGCATCCGAGAGACGGTCACTGAACTTCACTGCTGTTCCTCATCCGCCCAACAGTCTGGCTGTCGCGCCTTGCGGTTTCCATCTGTCTGGTCCAATGAAGGATAAACTCCGCATAAAGCAGTACGTGCCTGACGAGGAGGTGATTGCTGCTGGCAAATGTTGTCTCCGATAACAATCACTGGAATGGTACCATTCCGGCAAACAGGCCCACCTGGTAAGGTGGCGTAAGGCCGTCGCTTTGTAAGGAGACTGAAAAATAGGCTTTTGTAGCCAAAAGTGTCGGGAATAATGTGGCACGTTGGACCTTAACAGAACCAAGCTGTTTTGAAAAAAAAAAAAGTGTTGCATTACTTGTTGAACGACCCTCGTACAAGCCACAACAGCCTATTCCAGCCAGTCATTATCCTTGCTTAACTCTGCACTCCTTCTAAACTTCATACATACTTTTAAACGACACTTCACATTGTATTTCAGAGTGGTCTGCCCTTCTCAGTCACAATTCGCTCCATCAACATCATCTTACCAAACTTCACTTTTTCGAATCCCGTCAAACGAGCTCTATTAAATGTACTCGAACCTGTCATCCGAAGTGTTGCACAATGACCGCCAACACAGATACTCCTCTCTTATGTATCGTCTGTCCTTTTGCATGGTATTTTCAAAAGCTTCCCACTTTACAATAAACTCCACACTGATGCATTTCATTCATATCAGCCACAGCGGTTACCTTTCAGAGACTTGCTTCAAGGTTATGAACGGTAGCTTACTCCAACGCTTCAATCATGACCTCAGTGGCAGCATAATAATCATCAGATGAGCATACGTTTAGTCTCGCTGTTATCTAAATAGGTTATTCAAATAATCATAATGCCTCTTTTTTGTTTAGCTTTGTCTTTTTCATTGTTGGGGGGAAGGGGGAGGGAAGCGGTGGCAGCGAGTCAGAATGAACAGTGGACAAGAAATAATGACGTCGATTTTTATACCTTCACTGAATACTCTCCCAAAGGTTTTTAAATCTTTATCATCAAATTCAGCATAGCGACAAAAAATTGGTGGAAACCATTCTCGTGCCACATTTTTCGGGGAAATTGAAATAACAATATAGCAAGAAAGGTTGAAGGATTCACTTCTTACAATCTAATAAAATATCAGAGCCTCAAAAAGTCGCCTTGTTGTTGTAAGGAATATGGATAAGATCAGCTACAAGGAGGCACAAGACATAAGGATGTGCCTTAAGAAGTCAGGTGACAGCTTACAAAGTACTACATGGAGTCAAAAAATGTTCAAATTGAAACGTCCCCTTAGAAAAATTTATACAAGACTGTGCTTAAACTGACACACAATATTTTTAGCGCTACGCAATCTGACTTTCAGAAATCCGTACAAAGGAATGGCCCTGATTAACATTAACCTGTACCTTTCACAAATCACTTACCTCACAAAAATCTTCGTTACTCGAACTACTGCAATACAGCGAGCGCCACTACTGCCAGCTAAATAAAAGATTCAAACTACTGAAGGCACTAACTACTGATAGGCATAGTTAGCAAATGAAAGATGATAATAGAGAACGAACAATGTATTTACCTTAATAATCATAATATATATAGCAGTTCATAATATCCAGTATAACAAATTTCAAAACTCCGCCATCTCTCTCCCCACATCCACCATTGCTGGCAGCTCACCTCCAACTGCGCAACGTTACGCGCTGTTCACATCCAGCTGCCGGTGCCCAACACTACAATGGCAGACAACAATGCAAACTAGCCACAGACTGCACACAGCACAGCCAGTGATTTTCATACAGAGCGCTACGTAACGTTGCCAATAAGAAAACATAAACAGCCCACTTACATAGCCCCCATGCTCCCCAAAAAAAAATTTTACAAATTGTCTTGGGCAGTGGCCAATAATGATTTGAAAAATTTTTTCATAATTACAATAACAAAGATATCAAATGCACACACTTATTTATACAATGTTGGTCAAAAGCTAAAATTTTCTCACAGTCCATAAAGACAGTCCAGATTGTTCATCACAGTAAAATTTCAGTGTTTTTTTTTTTTTTAAAAGTCTGAGCAGTAAAAGACAATGCACACGGAAGTAGTGGATTTCCATGCAGTCTTGAAGAAGTAGTGTTGTCCCTGCAACTGAAAGACAGAGCTGACTCTTGACATGCAGACAGGTAATGGGCCACAACAGAGCAAACCCACCGCAGAGTCAGTCGAAGTTGATGCATATTGGTAGGTAGGTCATCACAGTGCAGACCCACTGTAGTCCTGGTAGAGAATATGGTATTGGTGGGCCACCAGAGGCGCAGACCCACTGCAGTCCTTCAAAATGTGTGTGCATTTGTAGGGGTCGAAACTGCTTAGGTCATCGGTCCCTAATCTTACACACTACTTAAACTAGCTTATGCTAAGAACAACGTACACACTCATGCGCTACGGAGGACTCGAACCTCGGGCCTGACATGGCGCGGCCACTCCGCGCGGTGCAAGAGGGAGTCGCAAGGGACAAAAATTACAGTGGAAATAAAGTGTGCAATATATACAACTAAGTTGTGACGTTAGATATGAGTGCTAGACTGAAATGAAGGGGTTGACACAGGGGAGAAAATTTGTGGCGGACATAAAAGCAGTGGGAATAATAATGACTGAAAAAAATTAATGTACAAAAAGAACCATTCCTCTGTTTCCATTTGCGGCTGATTTTTCATAAATTACGTAACGCACATACACCGATGAGCATGAGACTAAATGCCGGTAACGGCGCAATTGGTCGGCTGCTGGCTTCCTACTGTCGTGAGCATCTGCGGAAAGTGGTTGAAGGACTGTGAAATCACGAATAGGCGGCAAGGCGTTGATGTCCAAGCGTGGAGGTCGGAAAGTTGCCGGCTCTGTTGGCTATGTGTCGGAGGCGGGACGACGGAATACGACGCTGATACAGGTGCAAGAGTTGTTGAACAGATGACTTCACAGCCGATGACCACACCGGTTCACATGTTGACCCCACTAAGCCGCCAATTACTGCCACAGTGGCGTGGCACCATCGAGACTGGACCGTGGGTTTCAACACCGGAAATACGGGTAAAAGACCGTCTGCAATCATTCAAAATTTTTCGCCGTTTAATATCCGTTGATAACTTGCACTGTACTGCTAATTCTGAATCTGTAAGCTGTATTACAGACACTATTTAATACGTAATGGATGTAACTGTATTTATTTCCGAATGTAAATAGTTGATTGTAATTTTAATGCAAATATTGAAAATTGCTGGGTAATAGCCAAGGATACTTTACTGTAACGTACTGATAGCAAAGATGAAATGACAGAAGCTGTGCCGTTGTTTATCTTTGCGTACGGATAGTCTGTGTGGCGTGGTGAGCAGAGAGGAAGCAGAGGAACTTGAATCATGAAAGAGAGAGAAAGTGTTTGTTGGGCGCTCCCTCAGACGCGTTGTGCAGCTACAGGGTGTTTCAAAAATGACCGGTATATGTGAAACGGCAATAAAAACTAAAGGAGCAGCGATATAAATACACCGTTTGTTGCAATATGCTTGGGACAACAGTACATTTTCAGGCGGACAAACTTTCGAAATTACAGTAGTTACAATTTTCAACAACAGATGGCGCTGCAAGTGATGTGAAAGATATAGAAGACAACGTAGTCTGTGGGTGCGCCATTCTCTACGTCGTCTTTCTGCTGTAGGCGTGTGCTGTTCACAACGTGCAAGTGTGCTGTAGACAACATGGTTTATTCCTTACAACAGAGGATTTTTCTGGTGTTGGAATTCCACCGCCTAGAACACAGTGTTGTTGCAACAAGACGAAGTTTTCAACGGAGGTTTAATGTAACCAAAGGACCGAAAAGCGATGCAATAAAGGATCTGTTTGAAAAATTTCAACGGACTGGGAACGTGACGGACGAACGTGCTGGAAAGGTAGGGCGACCGCGTTCGGCAACCACAGAAGGCAACACGCAGCTAGTGCAGCAGGTGATCCGACAGCGGCCTCGGGTTTCCGTTCGCCGTGTTGCAGCTGCGGTCCAAATGACGCCAACGTCGACGTATCGTCTCGTGCGCCAGAGTTTACACCTCTATCCGTACAAAATTCAAACGCGGCAACCCCTCAGCGCCGCTACCATTGCTGCACCAGAGACATTCGCTAACGATATAGTGCACAGGATTGATGACGGCGATATGCATGTGGGCAGCATTTGGTTTACTGACGAAGCTTATTTTTACCTGGACGGTTTCGTCAATAAACAGAACTGGCGCATATGGGGAACTGAAAAGCCCCATGTTGCAGTCCAATCGTCCCTGCATCCTCTAAAAGTACTGGTCTGGGCCGCCATTTCTTCCAAAGGAATCATTGGCCCATTTTTCAGATCCGAAACGATTACTGCATCACGCTATCTGGACATTCTTCGTTAATTTGTGGCGGTACAAACTGCCTTAGACGACACTGCGAACACCTCGTGGTTTATGCAAGATGGTGCCCGGCCACATCGCACGGCCGACGTCTTTAATTTCCTGAATGAGTATTTCGATGATCGTGTGATTGCTTTGGGCTATCCGAAACATACAGGAGGCGGCGTGGATTGGCCTCCCTATTCGCCAGACATGAACCCCTGTGACTTCTTTCTGTGGGGACACTTGAAAGACCAGGTGTACCGCCAGAATCCAGAAACAATTGAGCAGCTGAAGCAGTACATCTCATCTGCATGTGAAGCCATTCCGCCAGACACGTTGTCAAAGGTTTCGGGTAATTTCATTCAGAGACTACGCCATATTATTGCTACGCATGGTGGATATGTGGAAGATATCGTACTGTAGAGTTTCCCAGACCGCAGCGCCATCTGTTGTTGAAAATTGTAACTACTGTAATTTCGAAAGTTTGTCTGCCTGAAAATGTACTGTTGTCCCAAGCATATTGCAACAAACGGTGTATTTCTATCGCTGCTCGTTTAGTTTTTATTGCCGTTTCAAATATACCGGTCATTTTTGAAACACCCTGTATGATGACAGCGTAGACACGCCCATATCGTTAACCCGCGAGTATTGAGAGCTCGGTGGGAGTGTACAGGCGGGGCAAGCTGCAGCTCTAACTATTGCCTGTCACATAATTATATAGTCTGAAGAAGACTCGTGGTTGTCAAGCAGCAGCTGAGCGTCGTCGTGGTCTGCTACATCCTTCGTCGGCCACATTACCTACAACCTCGTAAGGCTGCTAACTAATTTTCTGCAGGCATTACCCAGTGGCATTTCACGAATGGTAGCCTGCAATAGTTAATACCCGAAGGGCTCCTGTGTCATGATTGTCCTCAGACATTATAACCAACCAGAGTCCCTTTCCTTTCCACGCAATCATCAAGTGTAGTAAAAACATGAAAACTGATTAACTGTTTACTGCTAGTTTTGTTATTCGCTAATGACCAGTTTCCGTCTAAATTTTGCTGCTTCAGTGACTGTTGAGTCTGGTATTCCATAATAGACGTTTAAGTAATTTGCAGTTTTGAGTATTAACTTCACTCGCTTAAAGTAACGTACAGTTTCACTGGAAACACTAATAGCTAAAGACACAGCACATATCAAGAGTGCGCAATTTCACGTGACTTGTGCTGGCTTGGTTTGTACCTTACTGTTATGTTTAAAGTAAATCAGTTGCTCATTTGCTTAAAGTAAATCCTATTCAGTCTTTCAACAATTAAAAGTAAACTGCATTCCTTTTTTCAAAATTTGCATTACCTTTTGCTGAGACTACTGAAAGTCATCTATTAAGAAACAAAGTTTCACTTATAGTCAGTCATTTATTTACCCAGCAACGTCATTTAACTTCACTTTCAGAATTTAGTATTTTAGTCTGAGTAATGGCAAACTCTGTTATTTTCGATTCATTTATTTTCTGGTGCACTGTTGTGTTGTGGAAAAGGCTTGCAACCTTCTGTTGCTATGCCAGTGATTATTTGCTTCATTTTCTTTGCATTGCAGGCCGGAGTGGCCGTGCGGTTCTAGGCGCTACAGCCTGGAACCGAGCGACCGCTACGGTCGCAGGTTCGAATCCTGCCTCGGGCATGGATGTGTGTGATGTCCTTAGGTTAGTTAGGTTTAAGTAGTTCTAAGATCTAGCTCAGAAGTTAAGTCGCACAGTGCTCAGAGCCATTTGAACCATTTTTTGTTTGTTTGCATTATCTTTCTTAAGATTCTGGATATTCATTGTCCTAGTCGGCTGGGAACCGTTTAATTATCCCTTATTTGCTAATCAGTCTTTTCTGTACTACCAGTATTTTTTGTATTAAAATATTACGTGATACCTTTTCCCCCCGTGTGTGGTTCGTGAGCGATTACACTAAATTCCACGCATTTCAAAATTATCAGTGTTTAGAACAGATTCTTCCTCCATAAAGGTGCGTTTTACACTTTCCTGCTTCCAACTGGTATTTTCCTCCGCTAACGATATACTTACTCTCTGTAAAATTTCATTAGGCATACCCGATCAAAAAATGGTTCAAATGGCTCTGAGCACTATGGGACCTTACATGTGAGGTCATCAGTCCCCTAGAACTTAGACCTAGTTAAACCTAACTAACCTAAGGACATCACACACATCCATGCCCGAGGCAGGATTCGAACCTGCGACCGTAGCGGTCACGCGGCTCCAGACTGTAGCGCCTAGAACCGCTCGGCCACTTCGGCATTCGCGATCGTGGTCAGTTATATCGCAATCCTGCACAGCCGATAAGGAAGGGGAGGATACAGGGTCAATCGAGACGTTTCGTCTTGTTCTTTTTACAACCGGTCGATGGGCGTTCCGGCCACAGTGGCAGAGCGTTTCAGTCCGGAACCGCGCCACTGCTACGGTCGCAGGTTCGAATCCTGCCTCGAGCATGGATGTGTGTGCTGTCCTTAGGTTAGTTAGGTTTAAGTAGTTCTAAGTCTAGGGGACTGATAACCTCAGATGTTAAGTCCCATAGTGTTCAGAGCCATTTGAACAATATACTCGATGGGCGTGTCCGGAGACATCGTCACCCAAGTGAACGGCTTCTTCAAACACGCATCGCGCCATAGACGCAGGTCCTTGACGGCAGTACTACTCTATAGAGGTTATTGACCTGGACTTCCATGAAACCTGTTGCGTTTAACCAGGCCTGGACAAGATTTGCGCTCCCGGAGCGCCCTCGCGCAGATGTGTGAGACGACTATAAGGCCAGGTAAGTATGGTAAAAACCGACCAGTTAACTCCGATACCGTTATTTTAGTTCTGAATAGTCGAAGAACCGGTGTTCTTCGGTATTTGTTTCGTCTCTGTTATAGCCGGTATTTCTTACTTTTCAATAATAACTGGGTAAAAAGCAAAATATTAGTTAACCGAAGCAGCAGTGCTAAATATTTCGATTTTTAGATAGCCTGTGTTTTAATGAGTAATTTTTATTCGTAAAATTTCCATTGTCTTGAAATACAGCGTTATTGTAGAAAATGGGAAAACCAATCAGTACTATTTTAATAAGCAACAGACACATGGCAGAAGAATTTAGTTCTGAATAGTCGAATAACCGGTGTTCTTCGGTATTTGTTTCGTCTCTGTTATAGCCGGTATTTCTTACTTTTCAATAATAAATGGGTAAAAAGCAAAATATTAGTTAACCGAAGCAGCAGTGCTAAATATTTCGATTTTTAGATAGCCTGTGTTTTAATGAGTAATTTTTATTCGTAAAATTTCCATTGTCTTGAAATACAGCGTTATTGTAGAAAATGGGAAAACCAATCAGTACTATTTTAATAAGCAACAGACACATGGCAGAAGAATTTAGTTCTGAATAGTCGAATAACCGGTGTTCTTCGGTATTTGTTTCGTCTCTGTTATAGCCGGTATTTCTTACTTTTCAATAATAACTGGGTAAAAAGCAAAATATTAGTTAACCGAAGCAGCAGTGCTAAATATTTCGATTTTTAGATAGCCTGTGTTTTAATGAGTAATTTTTATTCGTAAAATTTCCATTGTCTTGAAATACAGCGTTATTGTAGAAAATGGGAAAACCAATCAGTACTATTTTAATAAGCAACAGACACATGGCAGAAGAATTTAGTTCTGAATAGTCGAATAACCGGTGTTCTTCGGTATTTGTTTCGTCTCTGTTATAGCCGGTATTTCTTACTTTTCAATAATAACTGGGTAAAAAGCAAAATATTAGTTAACCGAAGCAGCAGTGCTAAATATTTCGATTTTTAGATAGCCTGTGTTTTAATGAGTAATTTTTATTCGTAAAATTTCCATTGTCTTGAAATACAGCGTTATTGTAGAAAATGGGAAAACCAATCAGTACTATTTTAATAAGCAACAGACACATGGCAGAAGAATTTAGTTCTGAATAGTCGAATAACCGGTGTTCTTCGGTATTTGTTTCGTCTCTGTTATAGCCGGTATTTCTTACTTTTCAATAATAAATGGGTAAAAAGCAAAATATTAGTTAACCGAAGCAGCAGTGCTAAATATTTCGATTTTTAGATAGCCTGTGTTTTAATGAGTAATTTTTATTCGTAAAATTTCCATTGTCTTGAAATACAGCGTTATTGTAGAAAATGGGAAAACCAATCAGTACTATTTTAATAAGCAACAGACACATGGCAGAAGAATTTAGTTCTGAATAGTCGAATAACCGGTGTTCTTCGGTATTTGTTTCGTCTCTGTTATAGCCGGTATTTCTTACTTTTCAATAATAACTGGGTAAAAAGCAAAATATTAGTTAACCGAAGCAGCAGTGCTAAATATTTCGATTTTTAGATAGCCTGTGTTTTAATGAGTAATTTTTATTCGTAAAATTTCCATTGTCTTGAAATACAGCGTTATTGTAGAAAATGGGAAAACCAATCAGTACTATTTTAATAAGCAACAGACACATGGCAGAAGAATTTAGTTCTGAATAGTCGAATAACCGGTGTTCTTCGGTATTTGTTTCGTCTCTGTTATAGCCGGTATTTCTTACTTTTCAATAATAACTGGGTAAAAAGCAAAATATTAGTTAACCGAAGCAGCAGTGCTAAATATTTCGATTTTTAGATAGCCTGTGTTTTAATGAGTAATTTTTATTCGTAAAATTTCCATTGTCTTGAAATGCAGCGTTATTGTAGAAAATGGGAAAACCAATCAGTACTATTTTAATAAGCAACAGACACATGGCAGAAGAATTTAGTTAGGTTTAAGTAGTTCTAAGTGTAGGGGACTGATGACCTCGGATGTTAAGTCCCATAGCGCTTAGAGCTATTTGAATCATTTTATTCTTCTTTTTGAGTGCCTTTGAAAATAGTTTCACTCCAATATGTCACCTCTGGTTGAACCGCTCTTTTAACATTTTAATTTAGTTTTGGTTTAACGACATTTTTATTGTATGTAGACAATTTTCATTTTTCACCTTTCAAAATTTTGTTATTTCTATCTTATCTTTCCGATTTCTCGACCTAATTCTGTGCTATAATTTCTTCTAAGTATTTAAATTCTTTCCTTATCAGTTGTATGTTCTAATTTCTTCTACGTGATTAAATGGTTTCATTAATTTTTTTCTTATTATTTACTGTCATATGGTTGACTACTAGTGGATCTGCTACCATTGTTTCAATGTTTTCGAGTGGCATCTACAGTCCTATTTTTTGTGCTATTTTTTGTAAGCTTGTTATTTGATATCTGTCATCTTAAATGTTATTAGCTAGTAACGCTAATTAATCTGAGAATCCCACGTAATTTAAGCTATTTGATCTTTCTAGGTTCCAGTACTTGTGTTTTAAGGATTTTCCTTGTAGCATTCTCTCATCAGGTACTTCAGAACACACCTAAAAAGTAATGGCGATAAACCATCTCCCTGTCTTTGTTTGAATGGGTCAGATATTTCTCCTCTGAGCTTTACGGATTTAGTGTTTGCTAATTTTATAATTTTTATAAATTTCCAATGGGGTCCAAAATTTCGTAGTATCTCCATCATTGAAGATCTACTGATACAGTAATAAGCTTTTTCGAAGACTACAGATGTTGTGACTTTTGTAGTAATCCATTATCGATTTGAAAGTGATTATCAGCTGTGAGCAGCTTCTCCAGCCCTAAATCCTCTTTGGTATTCTCCTAGTTCCAGTTCAAGTTGATCTTTATAACGATTGTGTTTAATTCTTGACATAACTTCATATGTAATGTAATATGTGTGTAATGGACGGATTATAGCTGTAGTCCAATGTTCTGGTAGTTCTTCTTTGTTCCAGATTTTCACTAGCCAATGCTGTAATGATAGCGTCTCTTCTTGTGCTGCATACTTCCAAAGTTACACACATGTGTGACCTTCTTCACTTGTTTTATAGTTTCTGAGCTCTTTCAAAGCTTTGTAGACACCATGGATTCAGGGTGGATTCATACTGGCGTTTTAATGGTGGTCTCTTTGTTTATCTTAAGTGGTTTTGGGTGATATTCACAATTTACTAATTTGTTAAAAGTTTCTGGTAAAATTATTGTATTTTTTCTGTTGCTAAGAGCCATCTTATTACTTTTATCCTTTAATGTTGGAGGGTCATATCTTTGTAGTTGTCTGCTAAATATTTTTTAGTAATCCCTTAAGACTGTTTTTCTCGGTATTTGTTTCTGTCATTGGACGTATATCTTTTTGGTATTATCTTTCAACCCTTATTATTGTTTCTTGGGTTATCTTTCTTTGCTTTCTGAGTTCCTAATGTAATTCTTCTGTTTTATGACTCTGATATCTTAATCAGGCTTGGTGTCTGTCTACCGATATTTTATCACACTAATCGTTCCACATTTACTGTTTTATCCTTGGGTTTATTGGCACCACTTGTTCAGCTATTTGTTTCAGCTGGGGAACTATTTCCTCTAGAGCATTCGTTACTTTTGTGTTCCTTGCTTATTCTCCGTATTCCTTTTATTTATAACTTTATGAGGATCGTAGGTTCTCTTCTTTTTGGAGTAGGATTTTTTAAAATCGATAACAGGGTGAATTTAATTTTAATTTTTATCACGTGATGATGTGATGAAGTATCACTCCCTAGCAGAACTTTCGCATTGCAGATCTCCCTGTGGTAATTTTTACCCATATGAACATGACCCAGTTGCCATTCTCCTTTTTCCCAGTGTGAATAGTTCCAGGTTTTGCGTTTATTTGGTCTTCTCTAGAAACGTGTTGACCATGAGATAATGTCATGTTTCCTGCAGAATTCCACCAGGCTCATGCCATTCCTGTTTATTCTTCTTTGTACTTGCCATTTTCCTATAAATTTTGTTTCGGTTTATGTTTATTTCTATTATCATACTACTTAAAAGCCAGCCTCATCTTCTGCGTCCTTTCTTGTTATTTGATGAGTGGTTGGAGGTGGGCATTCATTTTTTGCAACTTCTGTAATTAGTGTTGTTAGCCTGGGAGATTGTGGTTTAAATTATATTACGGATTCAGTCATTCTGAGACTGACCACAAAGCCTGTTCCAAATTGTGGACATTTGTTCATCTCTCTTTTTCCTGATATTTCCTTTCGAATTATTTGTCCTTGTGATCAGTTCCTGATAAGTTTTTCTTATTTGTTAAATCCAGTTATTAGAATCAGTCAAAATTTGTT
This sequence comes from Schistocerca cancellata, assembly GCF_023864275.1. NCBI lineage: Eukaryota > Metazoa > Arthropoda > Insecta > Orthoptera > Acrididae > Schistocerca > Schistocerca cancellata. The sequence continues at coordinate 8,448,447 of NC_064628.1, read as the reverse complement.
GTACAGCGAAATTTATGTGTGCTGCCATGTAGTTTCTGCCCTGTATTGAGTGTAAAGCTTTATCTTCTTTCAGTCCTGAGTATTTTCAGATGCTCCGACTAATCTAAGTTATGTTTCAGGTGGCTTCCCACCATATTCGAATGCAGTCTCCCTTGACAATTGCCAAGCGGTGGAATTTTTTCTTTATTTCCTTACATCTTTGAATCTCGAAGGTAGTGACCTTTGTATGGTGCAAGCTCCGAGTTGCAGTTACGGCTGTTAACCGTAGAGGTTATCGTTCGTACGTTTATTGCAGGTAGTAATAGGAATAAAAAACAGAAAATCGGTTATTTCAGAAACCGGTGAACGGGTTATTTTGAGCGGTTTTAACAGTCAGGCTAAACAAGCGATGACAAAAACCAATATAACCGAAAAGTGGTTGTTTCAGCGATAACCACCACCGCTAAGGCGAAGGCTGTATACACGTGAAACTTAGGAAGATATGTTCGCAACACTGTGCGACAACTTCTACGCAGCAAATACTGCAGCATACTTATTACGTGTATTGTTTCTCAACTTTTTATTTTTCTTCCAAAGCAATAACTTATATTGCTTCATTAAGTAAGTACATTAGGTAGTGCTAATAGAGTGAGCGCATTACAAAAAAGATTTACGTACACGCTTTTATTGTTCAGTTGTAGCACTCATAAACTAACACAAAAATGGCTCTGAGCACTATAGGACTTAACATCTGAGGTCCCCTAGCTAACCTAAGGACACCACACACATCCATGCCCGAGGCAGGATTCGAATCTGCGACCGTAGCGGTCGCGCGGTTGCAGACTGAAGCGCCTAGAACCGCTCGGCCACACCTTCCGGCAAATTAACACACATTTCGATTTTAGAACAGGTTATGGAGCTACAGTTTACAATCTCTGAAAGGTGTACAGTGGCGGGACTTGGCCAATGAAGAAAATAAGAACAACATTCTCAATGATGCGCTGAACTACACACTGAAATAACTTTAGCGGCTTGTCTGTGCAGTTGACGATATTGCTTTTGGGGTAATATTTTGTGAATGTCTTGTAAATTCCTTCACTGGACAAACAGGTCATTGAGCTGTGTGCTACACAGTAATTCTATCAATCCCAGCTGGAAGTAATGAGGTGCATAAACAGCCGGAAGCGTGAATGGTCTGATAAACAAATCGAAATGTTGTAATTACTGAAACATAGTCATGTCTGGTCCACAAGGACTGCCTTGAGTTAAGGGAAATGTTGCATGCTGTGAACTTGAAGCTGATTTTTCCATAGGATTAATGTTTATTTGACAGCATCAATCTTCTCTGTCATATCTGTAACCGAATGATCCTGCCTTTGTCTTAGGACGCTTAATGAGTTCAAATAGTTGGTGGTGTCGACCAGAAAAAGAAAAGATTTCCTAATCATTCCAGTTACCGTTGACTCATTTTTTTCCCCCAACGCCCGCTACAGTTCAGCCTGCATTCACTGTCATTTGACACAAGACAAATGGATCATACTGTCGTCGTAGTTGGCGTTGTAATGACGTTCAAACAAGTTCCTTTCCAGCTCATGATAGTGCGATCGCATATTGAGTACTATGCATGTCCGTTAAAGGATACGAAAGCACAGCAATTCCAATTTGATATCGAACGATGTGGCTTGTCCACTTTATTTTACAATAGTGTAGACACCATAGTACTTCTGTTTCGGGACGTAAAACGAATTTAACGCAACAGTGTTGTCAGAAAACTATTTGTCGCCTGCTTTGGTCTAGGCGCAACCAGCTGCTACCTTTTCCTCTTCCTCTTCGCCCTTCAGCCGCACTCACCACTCCACTGTCCACCTGCTTAGCTGGGTGGTAACGTGCTCGCCTCCCATGCAAGCGGGCCCGGGTTCGATTCCCGGCCGGGTTGGAGATTTTCTCCGGTCGTGGTCTGGGTGTTGTGTTGTCCTGATCATCATTTCATCCTCATCAGCGGCGCGCAAGTCGCCCAGTGTGGCGTCGAATGAAATAACACTTGCACTTGGCGACCGAACTTCCCCCAATAGGCACCTCCCGGGCAACGATGCCATACGCTCATTTCCATTTTCACCACTGCACACGTGGCGCTAGGTAGGAGTGCGGCTGGAGCGCTGGCGCTCCTGTGCTAAAGTGCGCGTCATTTACGACGGCTTTTTTGCCATAGCGTGTCTGCTTTTGATGTCCTCCTTGCTCCGTCCGTCATTGGTTATTTTACTGCCTAGACAGCAGAATTCCTTAACTTCGTTGACTTCGTGACCATCAATCCTGATGTTAAGTTTCTCGCTGTTCTCATTTCTACTACTTCTCATTACCTTCGTCTTTCTCCGATTAACTCTCAAACCATACTGTGTACACATTAGACTGTTGATTCCATTCAGCAGATCATTTAATTCTTCTTCACTTTCACTCAGGATAGCAATGTCATCAGCAAATCGTATCATTGATATCCTTTCACCTTGTATTTTAATTCCACTCCTGAACCTTTCTTTTATTTCCATCATTGCTTCCTCGATGTACAGACTGAATAGTATGGGCGAGAGGCTACAGCCTTGTCTTACACTCTTCTTAATACGAGCACTTCGTTCTTGATCGTCCACTCTTATTATTCCCTCTTGGTTGTTGTACATATTGTATATGACCCGTCTCTCCCTATAGCTTTTCCCTATATTTTTCAGAATCTCGAACAGTTTGCACCATTTTATATTGTCGAACGCTTTTTCCAGGTCGACAATTTCTATGAAAGTGTCTTGATTTTTCTTTAGCCTTGCTTCCATTATTAGCCGTAACGTCAGAATTGCCTCTCTCGTACCTTTACTTTTCCTAAAGCCAAACTGATCGTCACCTAGCGCATTCTCAATTTTCTTTTCCATTCCTAGACGACTGGAAAACCGTGGCCTGGTCACATGAGTCCCTATTTTAGCTGATAAAAGGGTCGGAGGTTGGCGCATTCCCCACGAAGCCATGGACACAAGTTGTCAAGACGGCACTATGCAATGGCCTGGGTCCTCTGGTCCAACTGAACCGATCATTCAAATGGCTGTGTTCGGTTACTTAGAGACCACCGGGCAACAATCGTTCACGAGGGATTTGAAGAACGTTCCGGACAATTCGAGCGTACGGTTTGGCCATCCAGATCACCCGACATGAATCTCATCGAAAATTTGTGGGTCAGTCGATGCGCAAAACCTGCACCGGCGACGCTTTCGCAATTTAGGACGGCTATAGAGGGAGCGTGGTCCAGTATTTCTGGAGGGAACTTCCAGCGACTTGCTGAGTCCATCACACGTCGAGTAGCTGCATTACTGTGGGCAAAAGGAGGCCCGGGACAGTATTAAAAGGCATCCCATCAGTTTTGTCGCCTCGTTGTATAACTACAATACTGTATTTTCGTAAGAAGTAGGAATACTGTAGTATCCTTTTCTGAAAATTGTTAAGAGACCGTATGTCAACTATCGTGAGGAAATGGAGGGGTTATTACAAATGGGCTCATGCCCGGAAAATTACGTGGATTCCCACGAGATTTACTCGTTTGTAACAACTACAGCGTACTTTTTCCTTATGCAAATTATAAAATGGATGGACCGGATGGAAGCGAGCCCGTAATAGCCAGATTAATACCCGTAATTTAGTTTATCTCGTACAAGGCTATTAACGAAAGTGGCTGATTATACTCGCATGAAAAAGTAATGCTTCCGTCGGCATTGTTTATGGCCCTTGTGCGTAAAGCGATGCAGCGGTCTAATTTGATGAATATTTGCATACATTGTAGTGCATTCCATCGTCGCTAATTACATGATAACATAGTTGGAAGTAGGAAAGACGATCCATATCAAACACTTCCGTAATCCATACTTATCACCATATTGTTTCTTAAGGTGTAAAACTTACGTCTACAAGTGTCACAATTAATAATGATAATTTTTTAATTTAGTTCCTGCAGAGAGTTACGGGAGAACTGCAGAGATGGTTTCTTTGAAGACTCGTACGAAATGAACTATAGATGGATTTAAAAGCAATCTTTTTATCTGCTGAATCATTGAACATGTGCCAAGGTTATTTGGTGCCATCTACAGTCGGTTATCCCGTGCAAATACAGGCGCTCGGTAACCATACCATTAAGGAAACGAAGATGACGAAGTTCAATCTGAGATACTAAATTTCCGCAAGTAATAATTCTTTCATTAACGCAGACAGAAGTAATGCGAACTAACTACAGGGCTATCAGGGCTATTATTAATGTTGTTTTTCGTTTTTTAATTTCAAAAGTATTAATATACAAATATGACTGATGCCTGAATAGAATAGTAACCTCACAGAGTTAGCGTTACGAATACAGTACCTTAACAAAATGGCTACAAAGGAAGAAAATACGTTTTGTATGTTGGAATATGCAACGAGTTCATTTGTTACAACATTACAGCGTGCTTTTAGAAGGATTTATGAAAAGAAACGTCATATAAACAGAGCACTGTCGCCGGCCGGAGTGGCCATGCGGTTCTAGGCACTACAGTCTGGAGCCGAGCGACAGCTACGTTCGCAGGTTCGAATCCTGCCTCGGGCATGGATGAGTGTGATGTCCTAAGGTTAGTTACGTTTAATTAGTTCTACGTCCTAGGCGACTCTAGTCGCATAGTGCTCAGAGCCATTTGAACCATATTTTGAACAGAGCACTATGCGTTGGTATTACAGATTTAGGGACACTTACAGTCTCTGTGAACAGAAAGGTAGTGGTCGACCGAGTGTGCCAGATGCAACCGTGGAGAATGTCAGGGAAAGTCTCACACGCAGTTGAGAAAAGGAAAATCAACAGTCCGCGCAAGCCAATAACGTAGAAAACTGTGTTGAAGAATATGCGACGGCGTTTACATTTCGAATCGTACAGTCTGCAGCTCGTGCAACAATTGAAACCGGACTATTACGGCTGGTGCCTTCAGCAACTAAACCGGCTACCGCTTGGACGTTTGTCGTGTGACGAGAGTGGCACTCATAGAACGTTTGCAGAGTGCCAGATGCAAACTTGATGAGTTTGCAGTTCTGTTCATGCATCAATCATACTTGTACATGCAATACTTTGGAAGATACGGTACAGACCTTTGAAAACGAATGAATCATTCATAGTAGCCCTGTATTTGCTCAGTAGAAAAACAGTTACTTACTAGAGAAGCAAATGTTACGTACGTATATTCTGCATCAAATACAAAATAGAAACAGTAGTAAACCAGATGTGGAGAACTGCCGCACCTGAATCACTGGGTACAGTTTATTGCAGAACTGTAGGGCGCGAGTGGCTCTTGCTTGCAGTGACTTGCTTGTACAGCGGTCCTCGCATCTGCATTTCCACCGCCTGCGTGCCTCTCGAAACGCCAAACACTTCGACTCACTTGGTTCCGATAGTACCCACCATAAGAGCACAGATTCCCATATGGAGGACATAGCGATAGACATCCCTGGGGTTGTGTAGCAGCTGAATGGGTTGAAAATAAATAAATCGCCAGGTCCTGATGGTATCCCAGTTCGGTTTTACAGAGAGCACTCTACTGCATTGGCTCCTTCCTTAGCTTGCATTTATCGCGAATCTCTTGCCCAACGTAAAGTCCCGAGCGACTGGAAAAAAGCGCAGGTGACGCCTGTATATAACAAGGGTAGAAGGACGGATCCTCAAAGTTACAGACCAATATCCTTAACATCGGTTTGTAGGAGGATTCTCGAACATATTCTCAGTTCGAATATAATGAATTTCCTTGAGACAAAGAAGTTGTTGTCCATGCATCAGCACGGCTTTAGAAAGCATCGCTCCTGCGAAACGCAACTCGCCCTTTTTTCACATGATATCTTGCGAACCATGGATGAAGGGTATCAGACGGATGGCCTATTCCTTGACTTTCGGAAAGCGTTTGACTCGGTGTCCCACTGCAAACTCCTAACTAAGGTACGAGCATATGGGATTGGTTCCCAAATATGTGTGTGCCTCGAAGACTTCTTAAGTAATAGAACCCAGTACGTTGTCCTCGAGGGTGAGTGTTCATCGGAGGTGAGGGTATCATCTGGAGTGCCCCAGGGAAGTGTGGTAGGTCTGCTGTTGTTTTATATCTGCATAAATGGTCTTTTGGATAGGGTGGATAGCAATGTGCGGCTGTCTGCTGATGATGCTGTGGTGAACGGGAAGGTGTCGTCGTTGAGTGACTGTAGGAGGACACAAGGTGGCTTGGGCAGGATTTGTGATTGGTGTAAAGAATGGCAGCTAACTCTAAATATAGATAAATGTAAATTAATGCAGATGAATAGGAAAAAGAGTCCCGTAATGTTTGAATACTCCGTTAGTAGTGTAGCGCTTGACACAGTCACGTCGATTAAATATTTGGGCGTAACTTTGCAGAACGATATGAAGTGGGACAAACATGTAATGACAGTTGTGGGAAAGGCGGATAGTCGTCTTCGGTTCGTTGGTACAATTTTGGGAAGATGTGGTTTATCTGCAAAGGAGGCCGCTTATAAAACAGTAATACGACCTATTCTTGAGTACTGCTCGAGCGTTTGGGATCCCTATCAGGTCGGATTGAGGGAGGACATGCAAGCAATTCAGAGGCGGGCTGCTAGATTTGTTACAGGTAGGTTTGACCATCACATGAGTGTTACGGAAATGCTTCAGGTACTCGGGTGGGAGTCTCTAGAGGAAAGGAGGCGTTCTTTTAGTGAATCGCTACTGAGGAAATTTAGACAACCAGCATTTGAGACTGATTGCAGTACAATTTTACTGCCGCCAACTTACATTTCGCGGAAAGACCACAAAGATAAGATAAGAGAGATTAGGGCTCGTACAGAGGCATATAGGCAGTCATTTTTCGCTCGTTCTGTTTGGGAGTGGAACAGGGAGAGAAGATGCTAGTTGTGGTACGAGGTACCCTCCGCCACGCACCGTATGGTGGATTGCGGAGTATGTATGTAGATGCAGATGTAGCACCAACAATCTGCCCATGTTAGAATCCACTTAGCTCCGACACCATCCTCTCACAACTACACAGAACAATGTTCTGATACTTGTAACGTAGCGACTACGTTGCACATACGCGGTTCGCTGTCAAACACAACACCGCACGCTTGGCTAGCATCTGTCATTATTTTCAAGTATGCATTCTCGCAGTATTTCCATATTTTTGTTTAACCTCTGTATGTAACCGTCGATGAGAAGAATCGACGATCTCGGAAACAGCGAAGCTATTCAGCTGTTCGCTCATCGAAGGAAGGAAGGAAGGCAGGGAGATTAGTCATTAGAGCACAAGCTCAGAATCCTTCAAGGACAGGAAGGAAATCGTCGCGACCTTTCCAAGGACCCATACCGGCATTTACCCGGATCGATTCAGGTGAAACACAGGAAACCTAAATCTGGCTGGCCGGACGCAAATCTGAACCATTGCCCCGAATGCGACTGCAGTGTGCTGACCACTACGCATCCTCGCTCGATTCACTCATCGAAGAGCCCCAACACAAACGACAGTCACACCTGAAGATGAAGGCAGCTGCCTCCTGGAAACGTTGTGCACTTTAAATACAATACTGGCCATTAAAATTGCTACACCGAGGAGAAATGCAGATAATAAACGGGTATTCATTGGACAAATATATTATTCTAGAATTGACGTGCGATTACATTGCCACGCAATTTGAGTGCATAGATCCTGAGAAATCATTAACCAGAACAACACACCTCTGGCAGTAATAACGGCCTTCATACGCCTGGGCATAGAGTCAAACAGAGCTTGGATGGCGAGTACAGGTACAGCTGCCCATGCAGCTTCAACACGATGCCACAGTTCATCAAGAGTAGTGACGGGCGTATTGTGGCGAGCCAGTTGCTTGGCCACCATTGACCAGACGTTTTCAATTGGTGAGAGATCTGGAGAATGTGCTGTCGAACATTTTCTGTATCGAGAAAGGCCCGTACAGGACCTGCGACATGCGGTCGTGCATTATCCTGCTGAAATGTAGGGTTTCGCAGGGATCGAATGAAGGGTAGAGCCACGGGTCGTAAGACATCTGAAATGTAACGTCCACTGTTCAAAGTGCCGTCAATGGGAACAAGATGTGACCGAGACGTGTAACCAATGGCACCCCATACCATCACACCGGGTGATACGCCAGTATGGCGATGACGAATACACTCTTCCAATGTGCGTTCATCGCGATGTCGCCAAACACGGATGCGACCATCATGATGCAGTAAACAGAACCTGGATTCATCCGAAAAAATGACGTTTTACCATTCGTGCACCCAGGTTCGTCGCTGAGTACACCATCGCAGGCGCTCCCGCCTGTGATGAAGCGTCAAGGGTAACCGCAGCCACGGTCTCCGAACTGATAGGCCATGCTGCTGCAAACGTCGTCGAACTGTTCGTGCAGATGGTTGTTGTCTTGCAAACGTCCCCGTCTGTTGACTCAAGGATCGAGACGTGGCTGCACGATCCGTTACAGCCATGCGGATAAGATGCCTGTCATCTCGACTGCTACTGAGACGAGGCCGTTGGGATCCAGCACGGCGCTCCGTATTACCCTCCTGAACCCACCGATTCCATATTCCGCTAACAGTCATTGGATCTCGACCAACGCGAGCTGCAATATCGCGATACTATAAACAGCATTCGCGATAGGCTACAATCCGACCTTTATCAGTCGGAAACGTGATGTTACACATTTCTCCTCCTTACACGAAGCATCACAACTACGTTTCACCAGACGCCGGTCAACTGCTGTTTGTGTATGAGAAATCGGTTGGAAACTTTCCTCGTGTCAGCACGTTGTAGGTGTCGCCACCGGTTCCAGCCTCGTGTGAATGCTCTGAAAAGCTAATCATTTGAATATCACAGCATCTTCTTCCTGTCGGTTAAATTTCGCGTCTGTAGCACGTCATCTTCGTGGTGTAGCAATTTTAATGACCAGTAGTATAGTATCATCCGACACAACGCCTGAGAGCCTTTCGAGCAATTATTTCGTCGGGAAAGCTTCAAACAGACCAACTTAAAATTTCGTTCGCAGGTCGCTTAGAAGGAACATTGAGTTACGTATTCAGACAAACAGGCACTCGTTCGAACACGTCACTTAAATGAACCTCCTGTCACCGGAACATCCATCTGAACACCACGAGTTATGTACAGCATGTGGCGTCCACCCCTAAAACCAAGAACGTTTCCAGTTCATTGACCACAACTGACTGCAATTGAATTTAAATTGATTTGTAACCCCTTGGGTTTGAGGCTCAGTCTGGGATTCACTTTTGCTTACAAATAAATTTCTTGGATCAGTTCCCTTTGGATTAAAAAAAGAAGAAAAAATTGTCTTTGCTCATGGAGAAGCGAAAAGGAAAAGCGGTGTCTGCGGTGGGTAAAAAGTTGTTTTTGCAACGGTCAAAAAAAATAGGAAAACTTGATGCTCATGGGTACAAGAAAAAGCTTCTTTCTTCTGCTCAAAAATGGACAAAAAATTGTATTTGCTCAAGGTGTAACCAATCCGAAACCAAAGTTATTTGTAAAAAATTGTTTTAAATACATCAGCTACAAGACAGAAAGAAAGAATAACGCTTCTTACATTAACCTACCTAAACAAAATTTCCTTTCCCCTATTTTTTGGAGATAAGAGAAACAATTATCTCTCGTATTTTATCGTAGATCCCTGAAGATGCCTAATACAGGCATAGATGGTTAAATACGCCTGTACAAATCCAGATGCAAAAGACAAGAAAAAGTTTCTTAACTACAAGAGAAAAAGGAAAACGGGTATAAATTGCGTAGAATGCAAACAACAAATTTCGAGTGGACACTGACCATAATGCTAACAATACCTCCAGTCCATTTATCGAATAAATTATACTGATTTGTGTGTCCTCACGCGAGCGACGCTTTATCATCACTGACGCTAAAGCTGATTTATACTCTGTATTCTATTCACAAAAGAGTAGGGGTCGTACGAGCGGTTTGTCTGAGAAAGTAAGTTACACCTGAGTGCTTTAATGGTGACTGAATCATTCGGATTTGCAGATCTGGAAGAAGAAATTCGGTTTGGTGACGTCATACATAAGAATAATGTAATTCACCTCGCTTTTTTTCTTAATAAAGTGAGTAGAAAATGAATTCAGAATCTCTGTTTCGACATTTTCGCACACTTAATTTGTCAGTTGCAACATTATTGCTGACAAGAAAGACAACATTCACTTTGACTGCGAAATAAGAATGTCAGTAAAAACTGGTTTTGTGTCGCACCTGAATACTCAACACATCTGACGAACGAGATGAAGACTAATATTCCTACTCGTAAACTGTGACTGAGTGGCGTAATTACAGCTGCAATACTTCGTAGTAAACACTTTTCTAAATTCCTTGCTAAGCACGCGAACAGCTCCATGGGCTGTAGCTACTTCTCTGGGTTTAGTTGTTCGAATAATTACGCACCATTCATACTTACCGTACTGAGTGAAAGCAGCTATTCCACGAAGATTTTACTGGTTAACCTCATTTTGGTCTCACAATGGAGCTAAAAAACCAGCTGAGACCTCAGCTAAACTTTCCGATTTGCTGAATTCACTCGTAACATTTAATGAGAAAAAGCCAATTTGGAAAATAACAAATTTCATATAGTTGTACACCTTAACATTAAACCCTTTCCGGAACGCCGTAGCTAACAGAATAGCTTCAGATATGACAAGTTATGGAGCTGAATCTATGAAGAGAGGAAATTGAGAAGTTACACATCGTTAATGAATGTTTGCCATTAAGAGTACATATTTTACACGTATACATTTATTTCACTATACGAATCGAAAATTGCATAAGTACACGGCCATTAAAACTGCTAAACCACGAAGATGACGTGCTACAGACGCGAAATTTAACCGACAGGAAGAAGATGCTGTGATATGCAACTGATTAGCTTTTCAGAGTATTCACACAAGGTTGGCGCCGGTGGCGACACCTACAAGGTGCTGACATGAGGAAAGTTTCCAACCGATTTTTCATACACAAACAGCAGTTGACCGGCGTTGCCTGATGAAACGTTGTTGTGATGCCTCGTGTAAAGAGGAGAAATGCGTATCATCACGTTTCCGACTTTGATAAAGTTCGGATTATAGCCTATCGCGATTGCGGTTTATCGTATCGCAGCTTTGCTGCTCGCGTTGGTCGAGATCATGACTGTTAGCAGAATGTGGAATCGGTGGGTTCAGGAGGGTAATATGGAACTCCGTGCTGGATCCCAATGGCATTGTATCACTAGCAGTCGAGATGACAGGCATCTTATCGGCATTGCTGTAACGGATCGTGCAGCCACGTCTCCATCCATGAGCCAACAAATGGGGACGTTTACAACACAACAACCATCTGCACGAACAGTTCGACGACGTTTCCAGTAGCATGGACTATCAGCTCGGAGACCACGGCTGCGGTTACACTTGACGCTGCATCACAAACAGGAGCGCCTGCGATGGTGTACTCAACGACGAACATGGTTGCACGAATGGCAAAAGGTCATTTTTTCGGATGATCCAGGTTCTCTTTTTGGAAGCGTGTATTCGTCATCGCCATACTGGCGTATCACCCAGTGTGATGGTATGGGGTGCCATTGGTTACACGTCTGGGTCACCTCTTGTTCGCATTGACGGCACTTTGAACAGTGGACGTTACATTTCAGATGTGTTACGACCCGTGGCTCTAACCTTCATTCGATCCCTGCGAAATCCTACATTTCAGCAGGATAATGCGCTACCGCATGTTGCAGGTCCTTTACGGGCCTTTCTGGATACAGGAAATGTTTGACTGCTGCCCTGACCAGCACATTCTGCAGATCTCTCACCAACTGAAAACGTCTGGTCAATGATGGCCGAGCAACTGGCTCGTCACAATACGCCAGTCACTACTCTTGATGAACTGTGGTATCGTGTTGAAGCTGCATGGGCAGCTGTACCTGTACACGCCATCCAAGTTTTGTTTGACTGAATGCCCAGGCGTATCAAGGCCGCTATTACGGCCAGAGGTGGTGGTTCGGGTGCGGATTTCTCAGAATGTACGCACCCAAATTGCGTGAAAATGTAATCACATGTCAGTTCTAGTATAATATGTCTGTCCAACGAATACCCGTTTATTGTCTACATTTCTTCTTGGTGTAGCAATTTTAATGACCAGTAATGCAACAATGTTGTACTCGAGAGAGAAATAGACTGAGGACTAAGACATACGGTGGTCTTTCATAAATAAAGTATATTGCATTTGTCTGGTGTAAGCGTCAGGCTGTGACAGTGGTGGTCTAGAGAGTAGAACCCTAGACCAAGGCTTTGATGGTCCATGGTTCAAAACCGGACAGGGTTTAGAACATGTTCTCTTTCCAGTCCCTCTAGGACAGCTGCAGGACGACTCAGCCTGCCATCAAACGGGTACCGGGGAGTTTTCCGTGAGGTAAAAGGCGGTTAGTCCGATGGGGTCGCCATCGTCCCCCTCCTAGGCTTACGGCGAAGAAAGCCTGGACTCTGTCTGCAGTCAGTCCGGCCTACGATCTTGTGCCATTGCCTTCACCCTTGTGTCAGTGCCAGATGACTCGCTGAACGCAACTTCAACACACGGCGAAGTTTCTTCTTCTGGACTTCTATCTACAAGTTGTAATGTGGCCCTCAAAGGAGATGAGATTTTAATGTTATTGTACAGCGAAAATTCAAGGGCATTTTAGTAAATAGTGAAAGCGTAACAGAGTTAGTTTCGCATTTATAATATTAGTATGGATACTGTTACTTTTCTTTTTTATGTAGGAATGTGAACAAGTCCGAGCCGCCGGTAAGGAATGACGTCAAAGACGTTCTTGTTAGCACTTAAAGCAGCGAATAACGAATTAACTGAAGCCGTGGCTGGAAAAAAGGCAAACAGACAAAAACAGTACTTTGTGATAAAAATTTGTAAAGTTTTTGTTTTTGTTTATAAAATTATTTTATTAATTTCCAGCTATTTAATATACTGTAGTGGCAAAAGCCACAGTATAGCGCTACGTAAATATACAGTGCATTGGTAGAACTGTCATTTGCACTTCGGTGACTAACGTGCAAAGCCGGCCGCGGTGGCCGAGCGGTTCTAGGCGATACAGTGTGGTACCGCGCTACCGCTACGGTCGCAGGTTCGAATCCTGCCTCGGTCTTGGATGTGTGTGATGTCCTTAAGTTAGTTAGGTTTAAGTAGTTCTAAGTTCTAGGGGACTGATGACCTCAGACGTTAAGTCCCATAGTGCTCAGAGCCATTTGAACTAGCGTGAAAAGTTTTCCGACGTTATTGTGGCCGCACGACGGGGATTAACAGACTTTGAACGTGGAATGTGTAACCTCCCCCTCACTTACCGACCTTCATGACAGTGAAAAATTAAACCGCGTGTACATAATGGAAATTTGGGAAAAGCAATCGTCACCGAAGTCAATTTGTCGGTAAAGAGGGAGGAAAGGGTTACATCTAAATGAAAGGAAAAATGCAAATGAAACTGGTGGAAATTAATTTTGAAAAGGGGTAAAGTTAATAAAGAAAGTAAATGTGCAGCCGTTACGTTAACAATTAACTAGCGTTAATTAGATATTTGAGATTTGGGGGAAATTACGGTCGCCAGTCCTAAGGACAATTACTATAGTAACTGAAAAAGATAGGTTATTACACATACAATTAGCACTAGAAGCGTGGCCACTGAAGGTTGACACGTGTAGTGTGAAAAACTGAAAGTTTGTCAGAAGTAATAAATTTCGCTACACTCTGACTTAATTTAGCAAAAGAATTAATAAAACAGGAAAATCGAAAGTTAATTTAGTGACTGAAGTTAATAGTGAGCTTTCTTTCTGAAGCACATCGAAATTCAGTAAAATACGGTTAGTCTTGGACTACCTCAACAATCACTTCAAAAGCTACTTGAATCTACGCAATTTAGAAATAAGAGATTTAACTTTGAACTTGAATTAAATGATTCTGAACAATTAACAATAGTAAAATTTAGTACGTACCAAGCTGAGCTGCAGTCACAGGTAAGCTAAAATACGGTAACAAAACTCGCACTCTTAATTTGTGCTTGTGTAATCTAGATATTGTAGCCAGCTATGAATGCCTTAACTGAACTTTGAAATTAAAGCAGTGAAATGATGTTAGTTTAATGCTGGCGTCTGAATTTCAACGACACTCGGGTTGATTCCGAAAAAGGAAGGGACCCTGCTTGGTAATGCAATTGGGACAATGAGCAATCAATGTTCATGCTAAGTACCAGTAATTATAGTTACGAAAATGGTACAGTTTGAAAAGCTGAGGACTGCCATACAGTTCTAAAACTTTACGTGCTTCGAGTCTTCCTTGTCGGTTGATTGAAGGTTTGAAGCCGTCGATCGAGGAGGTGGCGGCAGTCACTCACTGTCGGCCGTCGCTGTTGCGGAAGCTGGATGTTGGCGCGCCTTCTTCTCGACACGGTCACCAGACGAAACGGGCTCTTGATGTGCGCTAGCTAATGCTTCCCGTCCGCGACACCATGTCAGAAACTATCATCGCAAGTTGAGCGCAATTACATGCTGCCAAACCCCGAAAGCGCGGCAACTCGCGGGAGCTTCACGCAACACAGCTGCTCCACTGTACTACCCCAGCCAGACTCTCTCTCTGCCCAGCCCGCGCTCCACGCGGCAGTGTTAACACTACCAAAGATCCTACACACTTTGATTCTTCACACGAGATATCCATGTAATCGTTCGATAAATATATATATATATATATATATATATATATATATATATATATATATATATATATATATATATATAGTAAAACAATTACAATATGTAAAGACACAGAAATGTCATATATTCAGGTAACAAAATTAAGGAAAACAAATTTATAGTACAATAGATGGAAATAGGAGGATATGCATTTCCGGCGTTACAAATGGTAGTTGCAGCTAGACGCACAGGCCACTTTGTTGGAAGTCGTTAAGGAACTGAATATTCCGTGACGCACAGTGTCACGAGTGTGCCGAGTTCAGTGGCCGACGGCCTTCACTTAACGGCCGAGAGCAGCGGCGTGTGCGTCGAGTTGTCAGTGCTGACAGACAAGCAACGCTGCGTGAAATAACCGCAGAAGTCATGAACAACGTATCCGTCAGGACAGTGCAGCCAAGTTTGGCGTTAATGGGCCACGGCAGCAGACGACCAACGCGAGTGCCTCTCCTAACAGCACGACGTCACCTGCGGCGCCTCTCCTGGACTGGTGACCGTATCGGCTGGACCCCAGACGACTGGAAAACCGTGGCCTGGTCGGATGCGTCCCGAGTTTAGTCGGCAAGAGATGACGGTAGGCTTCGAGAATGGCGGAGATCCCACGAAGCCATGGATCCAAATTGTCAAAAAGGCACTGTTGAAGCTTTTGGTAACTCCTTAATAGTGCGGCTTTTGTTTACATGGAATGGACTGGGTCCTCTGGTCCAACTGAACCGACCATTGAGTGGAAATGGTTGTGTTCGGCTACTTGCACGCCATTTGCAGCCATTTTTGGTCTTCGTGTCCCCAAACAACGATGGAATTTTCATGGGTGACAATGTGCCATGTCACTGGGCCACAATTGTTCGCTATTGTTTTTTAAGTCCATTGTGGATGATTGGAGCGACTGATTTGGCCATCCATATATCATGACATGAATGCCATCGAACATTTATGGGACAAAATCCTAGACAGGCAAAACATTTGCAAGTATGGACGGCTATAGACTAAGTGTATATTACAATTAAATATAAGCTTTCTTATACAATAAGTTTAGTATCTTAACATTCGTATGCTCATTTAATTAGAAGAGAAGATTTTCTAAATGTGTTATACAGTGTTTTTCTGTCCACTAAGTACTGCATTACTTTATTAATACAAAAGCCTGTAAAGAGAAAAATACTTGTTAGGATAATACGGTTTATTACAGAAGCTGAAATAGACCACTCTTCTTAAAATAACATTGCAAACAACATTTCAATTTAATCTGTAAACACCCTTAAGAAATACTAGTCATCTTAATTAGCATATATTACTTCCTCTGCTTCATGAGTAGCTGTGTATTTTTTCCACTAGAAAACTTTCAAAGCAGTCTTGCCTCTCTTGACCAGTGAAGTAGTATAAGTGTCAAATACCCTTTATCTTCTTTGTATTTACCATCACAAGGGGACAACCATCAGAAGCAAGTAACTGGAGTGTTTGACAAACACACGTAAAAATATGAAAAAAACATACCTTGATGAATAAGTTCCTGAAGAAAGTAATGTTCACTCTGGTTTGCAATGGAGTTGTACATAACTCTGAATTTTGAATGAATTTAGTTTAGGCAAAGGGACCTGTAGCAATAACATGCTCATTGGAGATGGTGGAGATTGGCGTAAAACGATTGCTTCAAGGTATGGTTTAGTTGTAGGAATAATGGTTTTCTTCTTTGGAGCCGATTTCATTATACCAAAATTTCTGTCACGTTGTTGTTGTTGTTGTGGTCTTCATTCCAGAGACTGGTTTGATGCAGCTCTCCATGCTACTGTATCCTGTGCAAGCTGCTTCATCTCCCAGTACCTACTGCAACCTACATCCATCTGAATCTGTTTAGTGTATTCATCTCTTGGTCTCCCTCTACGATTTTTACCCTCCACGCTGCCCTCCAATACTAAATTGGTGATTCCTTGATGCCTCAGAATATCCCCTACCAACCGATCCCTTCTTCTAGTCAAGTTGCACCACAAATTTCTCTCCTATTGTATTCAATATCTCCTCGTTAGTTATGTGATCTACCCATCTAATCTTCAGCATTCTTCTGTAGCACCACATTTCAAAAGCTTCTATTCTCTTCTTGTCCAAACTATTTACCGTCCATGTTTCACTTCCATATATGGCTACACTCCATACAAATACTTTCAGAAACGACTTCCTGACACTTAAATCTATACTCGATGTTAACAAATTCCTCTTCTTGAGAAACGCTTTCCTTGCCATTGCCAGTCTACATTTTATATCCTCTCTACTTCGACCATCATCAGTTATTTTGCTCCCCAAATAGCAAAACTCCTTTACTACTTTAAGTGTCTCATTTCCTAATCTAATACCCTCAACATCCCCCGACTTAATTCGACTACATTCCATTATCCTCGTTTTGCTTTTGTTGATGTTCATCTTATATCCTCCTTTCAAGACACCGTCCATTCCGTTCCACTGCTCCTTTGCTGTCTCTGACAGAATTACAATGTCATCGGCAAACCTCAAAGTTTTTATTTCTTCTCCATGGATTATAATACCTACTCCGAACTATTCGTTTGTTTCCTGTGCTGCTTGCTCAATATACAGATTGAATACCATCGGGGAGAGGCTACAACCCTGTCTCATTCCCTTCCCAACCGCTGCTTCCTTTCATGCCCCTCGACTCTTATAACTGCCATCTGGTTTCTGTACAAATTGTAAATAGCCTTTCGCTCCCTGACTTTTACCCCTGCCACCTTCAGAATTTGAAAGAGAGTATCCCAGTCAACATTGTCAAAAGCTTTCTCTAAGTCTACAAATGCTAGAAATGTAGGTTTGCCTTTCCTTAATCTATTTTCTAAGATACGTCGTAGGGTCAGTATTACCTCACGTGTTCCAACATTTCTGCGGAATCCAAACTGATCTTCGACGAGGTCCGCTTCTACCAGTGTTTCCATTCGTCTGTAAAGAATACGCGTTAGTATTTTGCAGCCGTGGCTTATTAAACTGATAGTTCGGTAATTTTCACATCTGTCAACACCTGCATTCTTTGGGATTGGAATTATTATATTCTTCTTGAAGTCTGAGGGTATTTCGCCTGTCTCATACACCTTGCACACCAAATGGTAGAGTTTTGTCAGGACTGGCTCTCCCAAGGCCGTCAGTAGTTCCAATGGAATGTTGTCTACTCCCAGGGCCTTGTTTCGACTCAGGTCTTTCAGTGCTCTGTCAAACTCTTCACGCAGTATCATATCTCCCATTTCATCTTCTTCTACATCCTCTTCCATTTAAAATAATATTGTCCTCAAGTACATCGCCCTTGTATAGAACCTCTATATACTCCTTTCACATTTCTGCTTTCCCTTCTTTGCTTAGAACTGGGTTGCCATATGAGCTCTTGATATTCATACAAGTGGCTCTCTTTTCTCCAAAGGTCTCTTTAATTTTCCTGTAGGCATTATCTATCTCACCCCTAGTGAGATAAGCCTCTACATCCTTACATTCGTCCTCTAGCCATCCCTGCTTAGCCGTTTTGCACTTCCTGTTTATCTCATTTTTGAGACGTTTGTATTCCCTTTTGCCTGCTTCATTTACTGCGCTTTTATATTTTCTCCTTTCATCAATTAAATTCAATATTTCTTCTGTTACCCAAGGATTTCTATTATCCCTCGTCTTTTTACCTACTTGATCCTCTGCTGCCTTCACTACTTCATCCCTCAGAGCTACCCATTCTTCTTCTACTGTATTTCTTACCCCCATTCCTGTCAATTCTTCCCTTATGCTCTCCCTGATACTTTGTACAACCTCTGGTTTAGTCAGTTTATCCAGGTCCCATCTCCTTAAATCCCCACCTTTTTGCAGTTTCTTCAGTTTTAATCTAAAGTTCATAACCAATAGATTGTGGTCAGAGTCCACATCTGCCCCTGGAAATGTCCTACAATTTAAAACGTGGTTCCTAAATCTCTGTCTTAGCATTATATAATCTACCTCAAACCTGTCAGTATCTCCAGGATTCTTCCACGTATACAACTTTCTTTTATGATTCTTGAACCAAGCACAGTGCTGTGAGCAAAATTCTACAAGACGGCTTCCTCTTTAATTTCTTTCCCCCAATCCATATTCACCCACTATGTTTCCTTCTCTCCCTTTCCTACTCTCGAATTCCAGTCACCCATGACTATTAAATTTTCGTCTCCCTTGACTACCTGAATAATTTCTTTTATCTCATCATACATTTCATCAATTTCTTCATCATTTGCAGAGATAGTTGGCATATAAACTTGTACTACTGTAGTAGGCATGGGCTTCGTGTCTATCTTGGCCATAATAATGCGTTCACTATGCTGTTGGTAGTAGCGTACCCGCACTCCAATTTTTTTATTCATTATTACACCTATTCCTGCATTACCCCTATTTGATTTTGTATTTATAACACTGTAGTCACCTGACCAAAAGTCTTGTTCCTCCTGCCACCGAACTTCACTAATTCCCACTATATCCAACTTCAACCTTTCCATTTCTCTTTTTAAATTTTCTTACCTACCTGCCCGATTAAGGGATCTGACATTCCACGCTCCGATTCGTAGAACGCCAGTTTTCTTTCTCCTGATAACGACGTCCTCCTGAGTAGTCCCCGCCCGGAGATCCGAATGGGGGTCTATTTTACCTCCGGAATGTTTTACCCAAGAGGACGCCATCATCATTTAACCATACAGTAAAGCTGCATGCCCTCGGTAAAAATTACGGCTGTAGTTTCCCCTTGCTTTCAGCCGTTCGCAGTACCAGCACAGCAAGGCCGTTTTGGTTAGTGTTGCCAGGTCAGATCAGTCAATCATCCAGACTGTTGCCCCTGCAACTACTGAAAAGGCTGCTGCCCCTCTTCAGGAACCACACGTTTGTCTAGCCTCTCAATAGATACCCCTCTATTGTGCTTGCACCAGTGGTACAGCTATATGTATCACTGAGGCACGCAAGCCTTCCCACCAACGGCAAGGTCCATCGCTCATGGGGGTGGATATTTCAGGTAGATCAAAAAATATAAAACCAATCACCTTTTGTCAGCGTAACAATTCGTTTGATCTCAAAAATGATTATTCCGGCTAATACACTCCTGGAAATGGAAAAAAGAACACATTGACACCGGTGTGTCAGACCCACCATACTTGCTCCGGACACTGCGAGAGGGCTGTACAAGCAACGATCACACGCATGGCACAGCGGACACACCAGGAACCGCGGTGTTGGCCGTCGAATGGCGCTAGCTGCGCAGCATTTGTGCACCGCCTCCGTCAGTGTCAGCCAGTTTGCCGTGGCATATGGAGCTCCATCGCAGTCTTTAACACTGGTAGCATGCCGCGACAGCGTGGACGTGAACCGTATGTGCAGTTGACGGACTTTGAGCGAGGGCGTATAGTGGGCATGCGGGAGGCCGGGTGGACGTACCGCCGAATTGCTCAACACGTGGGGCGTGACGTCTCCACAGTACATCGATGTTGTCGCCAGTGGTCGGCGGAAGTGCACGTGCCCGTCGACCTGGGACCGGACCGCAGCGACGCACGGATGCACGCCAAGACCGTAGGATCCTACGCAGTGCCGTAGGGGACCGCACCGCCACTTCCCAGCAAATTAGAGACACTGTTGCTCCTGGGGTATCGGCGAGGACCATTCGCAACCGTCTCCATGAAGCTGGGCTACGGTCCCGCACACCGTTAGGCCGTCTTCCGCTCACGCCCCAACATCGTGCAGCCCGCCTCCAGTGGTGTCGCGACAGGCGTGAATGGAGGGACGAATGGAGACGTGTCGTCTTCAGCGATGAGAGTCGCTTCTGCCTTGGTGCCAATGATGGTCGTATGTGTGTTTGGCGCCGTGCAGGTGAGCGCCACAATCAGGACTACATACGACCGAGGCACACAGGGCCAATACCCGGCATCATGGTGTGGGGGGCGATCTCCTACACTGGCCGTACACCACTGGTGATCGTCGAGGAGACACTGAATAGTGCACGGTACATCCAAACCGTCATCGAACCCATCGTTCTACCATTCCTAGACCGGCAAGGGAACTTGCTGTACCAACAGGACAATGCACGTCCGCATGTATCCCGTGCCACCCAACGTGCTCTAGAAGGTGTAAGTCAACTACCCTGGCCAGCAAGATCTCCGGATCTGTCCCCCATTGAGCATGTTTGGGACTGGATGAAGCGTCGTCTCACGCGGTCTGCACGTCCAGCACGAACGCTGGTCCAACTGAGGCGCCAGGTGGAAATGGCATGGCAAGCCGTTCCACAGGACTACATCCAGCATCTCTACGATCGTCTCCATGAGAGAATAGCAGCCTGCATTGCTGCGAAAGGTGGATATACACTGTACTAGTGCCGACATTGTGCATGCTCTGTTGCCTGTGTCTATGTGCCTGTGGTTCTGTCAGTGTGATCATGTGATGTATCTGACCGCAGGAGTGTGTCAATAAAGTTTCCCCTTCCTGGGACAATGAATTCACGGTGTTCTTATTTCAATTTCCAGGAGTATATTTTCTGAACGTATTTGACGCGGTGCCCCACTGCTAACGAATGCACGGGTGTAGTGTACGACTTAGTACACAACGGTAAGGATAGGTGGGCTACAGAATCGTGTGGCAGCTGTCATCGCAGGAAAGATTGATTAGAGAACAAACTAAAACGACAAACAGGATATTTACTTAACATGTATTTCTGCAAGTGAACGAAGGCTCATTACACATAATGGAGCAAGAAACAGAGTCCAGCTGTCACAACAGTGACAACGATGAGGTCGACGTGTTGAGGCACCGAGCGGATGTGGGCCCGCAGTCGCCGCCGTTCGTCCCTTATTGAGGCGCCTGCTATTGGGTCCGCCGCATCCCGCGTGATCTCTGTCGGCGTCAGACGGAAACCTGCAGTCCCATTGCCGATGTTACCACAACGAGCATACGGATTTGGTTTCCAGATATCTGAGTGTCTCGAAGACTTCTTGCCCCAGATGGTGACAGTTCATGATACACAACGGTATCGTCAAGAAGTGTTACAACAGTGTATACATAAATGATCCGTCTGACAGTGTGAGCACGATCAGTGGCTGTTTGCTGATGTCACTACGTTGTACGGGAAAGTGTAGTACACTACTGGCCATTAAAATTGCTACACCAGTAAGAAAAGCAGATAATAAACGGGTATTCATTGGACAAATATGTTACATTAGAACTGACACGTGATTACATTTTCACGCAATTTGGGTGCATAGATCCTGAGAAATCAGTACCCAGAACAAACACCTCTGGCCGTAATAACGGCCTTGATACGCCTGGGCATTGAGTCAAACAGAGCATCGATGGAGTCTACAGGTACAGGTGCCCATGCAGCTTCAACACGATACCACAGTTCATCAAGAGTAGTGACTGGCGTACTGTGACGAGCCAGTTGCTCGGCCACCATTGACCAGACGTATTCACTTGGTGACAGATCTGGAGAATGTGCTGGCCAGGGCAGCAGTCGAAATTTTCTGTATACAGAAAGGCCCGTAGAGGACCTGCTGCATGCGGTCGTGCATTATCCTGCTGAAATGCAGGGTTTCGGAGGGATCGAATGAAGGGTAGAGACAATGGTCGTAACTCATCTGAAATGTAACGTCCACTGTTCAAAGTGCGGTCAAGGCGAACAAGAGGTGACCCAGTCGTGTAACCAATGGTACGCCATACCATCACGCCAGTTGATACTCCAGTATGGCGATGACAAATACACGCTGCGAACGTGCGTTCACCGCGATGTCGCCAAACACGGATGCGACCGTCATGATGCTGTATCAGAACCTGGATTCATCCGAAAAAATTACATTTTGCCATTCGTGCACCCAGGTTAGTCGTTGAGTACACCATCGCAGGCGCTCCTGTCTGTGATCCACCGTCAAGGGTAACCGCAAACATGGTCTCCGAGCTGATAGTCCGTGCTGCTGCAAACGTCGTCGAACTGTTCGTGCAGATGGTTGTTGTCTTGCAAACGTCCCCATCTGTTGACTCAGGGATCGAGACGTGGCTGGACGATCCGTTACAGCCATGCAGATAAGATGCCTGTCATCTCGACTGCTAGTCATACGAGGCCGTTGGTATCCTGCACGGCGTTCCGTATTACCCTCCTGAACTCACAGATTCCATATTCTGCTAACAGCCATTGGATATCGACCAACGCGAGCTGCAATATCGCGATACTATAAACAGCATTCGCGATAGGCTACAATCCGACCTTTATCAGTCGGAAACGTGATGTTACGCATTTCTCCTCCTTACACGAAGCATCACAACTACGTTTCACCAGACGCCGGTCAACTGCTGTTTGTGTATGAGAAATCGGTTGGAAACTTTCCTCGTGTCAGCACGTTGTAGGTGTCGCCACCGGCGCCGACCTTGTGTGAATGCTCTGAAAAGCTAATCATTTGCATATCACAGCGTCTTCTTCCTGTCGGTTAAATTTCGCGTCTACAGCGCGTCATCTTCGTGGTGTAGCAATTTAAATGGCCAGTAGTGTAAAAGGAGTTTGGTGGATTGAGTTTGGATAAATGAAGGAGTCTGCTAACGTCTTGATGGTTGTCGAGTACTCACAGTGAATGGATAACTGGCTCACGGAACATTCTTGTGAAGGCTACTACGCTGCGTTTTGAAAATGGTGGGCATCGCACATCTGCATCTAAATACTGTACATACGCCGCAAGCCACAATACGATGCGTAGTGGAGCATACCCTGTACCACTACTAGACTACTCCTTCCCACTTTGCAACCAGAGCGAGGAAAAAATGACTGTCTGCATGGCTCCGTATGAGCCATGATTTCTGGTATCTTATTTTCACGGTCCTTACGTGGAAAGTATGTTGCGGCAATACAACCGTTCTCTAAACTGTCTCAATAATCTCCCTCTAAAAGAATGTCGCCTTCCTTCCAGGGATTATCATTTGAGTTCCGTAATACTTGCGTATTGTTCGAACCTACCGGTAATAAATCTAGCAGCCTGCCTCCGAAGTGTCTTCCTTTAATCCGACCTGGTACGGATCTCAAACACTCGAATACCACTCCAGAATAGGTCCTCCTTAACAGATGGACCAAACTTTCCCAAATTTCTCCCAATAAATCTAAGTCCATCATTCGTCTTCCCTATAACAATCCTAATACGCTCGTTCCATTTCATATCACATTGCAGCGTTACTCCCTATTAAAACCATGTGAGTGTATCAAAGAGGACACTTTTTATTCTGTATTGGAAAATTACTTGTTTGTTTTTCTTACTCATCTCCATCAACTTATATTTTTCTACATTGAGAGCAAAGTGCCGTTCATAACACTAATTGGAAATTTTGTCTAAGTCATCTGGTATCGCCCTGCAGGCTCCCAACTTCGACACCTTACCACAGAGCATAGCGTCATCAGCAAACAGCCGCAGATTACGGCCCACCCTTTCCGCTAGAACATTTATTATTATTATTATTATACAAATTTGGCCGTTAAAGACCGTGAAAACAGTTATTTCTTCCGCTTCTGGGAAGTCTTCTTTCTCTCAGTCCACACTTCTTTCATTCTTGCGCTGAAGGCGGCTTTTATCTCTTCAGACCATTTAGTTCCACAAGTCTTCTTAATTTTCACACCGAAACCCGTGAATGAATTCAGTTTTTTTCTAGAAAGGTTTCTGTTAAATATTGTTTCCTGATCTATGTCCATTTCTTTTAGATCTCTTTCTGTGTTGATAAACCATAAATTTTTATTTTTTAGATTTGCGATGTACGAAAATATTTGTTTTGTAAGCCTATTCGGGTTCATCCTCATGATGTGAGCATAAAAGGAGCATCTTCTTATTCTAATTTCGTCTGTAATTTTGCTGCACTTCGTATACACTTCTTTGTTGCTTTTTAGTCTGTATACAGGCTTGCCTTGATCATCTGTTATTTTCCTGTGTCCAAGAATTGTCCTCACAATTCTTCTTTCACGATTTTCTATCTGTTCTGCATATGTAAAATTTGCCAGTGTTTCTGATGCATATAGTATCTGCGGTCTAATGACAGTCTGGTAGTGTCTGAGTTTAATGTTTTTGGATATACATTTTTTTGAATACATTTGTCTGCAGTAGTGAGTTGCTGTCTCTAGTTTTTGTATTCTAGCCCTGCAGGCTGGATGACCTTTTGCCACAGGCTGAATTAGTTCACCAAGATATTTAAAATGTTTAGATACCTGTATTTTTCCGTATTTCGTAGTTATTTTCTTTGGTGGATTTTTGATATTTGTAATGATTTCTGTCTTTTCAAATGAAATTTGCAAGCCTGCTTTTTCAGCAGTTTCTTTAAGTAATTCTATTTGTTTTATTGTGTCTTTTTGTGTGTAAGCTAAACAGGCGAGATCGTCAGCTAGAACATTTATGTATACAGAATATAACAGGGGCCCTGTCCGACTTCCCTGACTTCCCTGGGACATCCCTGACGATACTCTTGCCTCCGAGAAACACTCGCCGTCGAAGTCTTTGAACCACTCACGTATCTGGGAACCTATTCCATATGCTCGTAGCTTCCTTACCACTTTACATGTAAATGATTTCTTGCAATCACCCTGAGGCAACTGGGTGAAAGTGGTACTCTCTCTTAACGTCACCGCATTTGCGCTTTAAATGTGGTAAGCTGTTAGGAACTAGCTTGAGTGTAATTTTATGACATCCTTTTGTGCTGCTTGTTCAGCGTTAGTGGTTTTAAAAAAATTGTTGTTCCTTCTGAAAGTCATAATGTAGCAGTGCAAGGCCGCGTGCATGTTTATTTGCCTGTTGTTAATTTAAAGCATATTCGGGCTCATTTAATTCACAACTGTACCTACTCGTAATTTGTTTGAGAACAGAAAGGCCAAAAGTTAGTGTGCTTATTTAAAATATTACATCTGAGTCATTAACTTTACTTTCTGTACTCGCTGGCTTGGTTTAAAGTATCAGTTGCGTTGCAGCTAATTTTGTAAACTTGTGTTAATCTTTGCAACATTTCAACAGTCTCTCTCTGTTATGAAGTTTAAGTTCAAACTGGTTGATATGGTTCTGAGCACTATGGGACTTAACATCTTAGGTCATTAGTCCCCTAGAACTTAGAACTAGTTGAACCTAACTAACCTAAGGACATCACATACATCCATGCCCGAGGCAGGAGTCGAACCTGCTAGCGTAGCGGTCGCGCGGTTCTAGACTGAAGCGCCTAGAACTGCTCGGCCACGCCGGCCGGCCGAAGTTTAAGTGAAGTCAGTTATTTATCCATGTGTTGTTTAAAATTCACATACATTCCCGAGTTCTTCTTTAAAAAAAAAAAAAAAAAGAAAAAAAAGGGTTTTATGTTTTACGCTAAGTCAGTCGTTGCGATCCTTGTTAATTTTCCCGGCGTGATGGTATTTCATGCGAAATTGTCATCTTCCGTTGAGTTTTTTGCACTGGTAATTGCTAGTTCACATAACTAACTTCATGCTAAAAATTGGCGAGCAAGGCGCATGCGCAAAGGCAGCCGCTACGTGAACGACGTCTGCAGAGGTTTCGCACCCTCTTCGAATACTGCTCCATGTATGGCGCGCAGGCGCACGCGTAGTGTGATACTACCTACGCGCTCGTGGAGCTTAAGTTCAAATGTCAAAATTAACAAAAATAACTTTCACTACTCGTGACATTATCATAAAAGATTTTCTTCTGAAGAAATTAAAAATTTACCGCGTCCCACGCCTTAACCGGTTAAAAACCACGATCAGGATTATCAAGATCTTCCTCCAAACGTGATTCCTCCCACTTTTTAATAATTGAATCCCAGAAGTATCTCACCGAGGCAAACATTTCTGTGGCACCATAATCTGTGCAATGTCATGTGGAGCTACAGTACTCGGCTATGGCTGACTTTACTGGGTTGTGTAAGGTGAATGCGGAGATCGTATTCAATGCATCCTTCGCGCACTCTGCGCGTTGTGTGACCAGTGTAGGCTTTCCCACAGTGGCAAGGTATTCTGTACATTCCAGCTCTACGCGGCCCCTTATCGTCCTTTGCAGAGCCGAGAACAGCACAAGGTGGGTGGAAGATTACTTTGACCTTACGTTTCCTTAAGAATCTTCTTAATTTTGACGTAAATCGCCGACATAGGAGAGGAACGCCCAGACTTTGAACCGCTCTTCTCCTATTGGTCTTGTCGGTGGTCGTCTTTCTTCTTCCTTAAAGGTGTGCTGACCTGATGTGGAGAATATCCACTATCTTTGAACACAGACTGTAAGTGTTCCAGCTCCTTTGCAAGGCTGTCTCCCATCAGACACAACATGTGGCTGGTGCACCAATGTTCCAAGGACGCCTATAGTTCGTGATGGGTTGTGGCAGATAGACGGCTGCAAATGCAGGTCCGTATGTGTAGGCTTATGGCAACGTAATACCCCAATCATTCATCCACTTGCCGACTGGTTAAGAGGTCCAGAAACGGAAGAGTGCCGCCTTTCTCTACTTTCATCGTAAAATTGATATTCTGGTGGATTGAATTCAGATGCTGCCAAAGCGTGACAATTCTTCAACGTGCAGCCACACTACAAAAGTATCGTATACATGTCGCCAGAAGATTTTTGATTCACGTTCTGCCGAATCAAATGCCCTCTTCTCAAAGTTTTTCATTAAAAGAAGTTTGCTACCAGTGGGGAGGGAGGACTACCCATTGGAACACTGTCAATTTGCTCAAAATATTTATTTCTGTGCTCCTTTTACGATTAAATCTGTGTTTCTATTTTCCTCTTTGCATTAATAATTTTGTTGTGCTTGTGGCTGATTGAAGTAAGCAAGCAATCTGAGTAATGTCATCAAAACACAACGTAAGGCGGTTCTAAAGCTTAACCCTCCATTCGCTGGGGGATTTTGGAGACCTAGCCGTTTCTGTATGGAATTATGCAACTTTAACGCCCGTTACACCTGCAGGAACTGAAAGGTCTCATTCCATACAAATTATAATTAATTGAAACGCTCAGCTGCCGACAAGTGTTGTTGATATACCTCGATGGGGACAGCCGAAAATGTGTGCCCCGACCGGGACTCGAACCCGGGATCTCCTGCTTACATGGCAGACGCTCTATCCATCTGAGCCATATTCAGCTATCCCCATGGAGGTATATCAACAACACCTGTCGGCAGCTAAGGGTCTCAATTAATTATCATTTATTCTAGAGAAGCTGCACGGTCATCAATGGTATCTGTTCTTTTGAGAACAGTTACTATCTTCATATATATCATTCCATACAGTTTGAGCTTCCTACGCTGGATGTCAGTAAAGCCTGCATGCCGTTCCGAAGCGTAGATGTCAGCCTAAAATTGAACAGCTGTACTGCAAATGGTTGTTTGTTGAGTGGAACAACGCTGCAAGGTTACGTAAATAAAAGTAAGGTGCATGTGCGAACTGAGATGAGTGACAATTTGTATGTATACATACTAACGTTAATTTGAGTAAATTATCAGTACAGTATCTTTGTAATGTTCAGTTATAACGTAATATATGACTGAGACTTAACTGTACCGTCACTTGCAGGGCAGTGACTTCACAAGATAGGGTTACTCTGACTTTTGGATGCTTTGCTTCAACCTTTACAGCTTTTTCTGTTTTCAGGACCCGTGAAACTTTTTTATCAAATATTATAATTATTATTAGCGTGGTGAAAGTTTTATGTCAAAAGTTATTGTTATGGCAACGGACGTACGAAAAATGTGTGGAGATCTATCTCTGACAAAAATATTACAAATGGTTCAAATGGCTCTGAGCACTATGGGACTTAACATCTGAGGTCATCAGTCCCCTAGAACTTAGAACTACTTAAACCTAACCAACCTAAGGCCATCACACACATCCATGCCCGAGGCAGGATTCGAACCTGCGACCGTAGCGGTCGCGCGGTTTCGGACTGAAGCGCCTAGAACCGCTCGGCCACTCCGGCCGGCAAAATATTACACAACCTGAACTAGGTGCTAATGATGATGACGCAGACAAATGAAGGAAACTATGTCTCGTCAGGTATGTGCTAGTACGTCACAGAATAAGTGTGAACAATTCTGCAATTACTTTCTTTCAAATTATCATGAAAATGAAATATACGTTTTATCCAGAACCCAGAAAGGTGGAACAAAGGTTGAAATGGGGACAGTGGCAGTTGTAGAAGATAATACTGAAGACAGGGGTGGCGTAGATGAAGCTGACACGGTGAGGTCTCTTCATGAAACAGAAAGTCAAAAACATATCCTCACAAACCGTTTTATGCAATGGAAATGACCCTCGTCAGTTCCTATAAGTCATACTGTGATGTAAAAGGGGCACTTCCATCGATCAAACGTAATACTACACTTGGTCTACTCGCACTTGAAAAGAAAATGTCCAAAAAACCGGGAAGAATCAAAATTCTTCTCATACGACTCCAAAGAGAAGAAAGACAGCATTTTCGATTGCAAAACATGTATGTTTTCAGAGTACGGGATCTTACTGGTGAATATTTGTCACTTCAAGGGGCAGGTGTGAACTTTGATCATCTACAAAGTTCGAATCTAGGCATCATTCAAAGAGTCCAGAGCATAATAATTTTTTGTGTAGTACTGAAAAAAAGGA
The DNA here is from genome assembly GCF_023864275.1 of Schistocerca cancellata. Taxonomy (NCBI): domain Eukaryota; kingdom Metazoa; phylum Arthropoda; class Insecta; order Orthoptera; family Acrididae; genus Schistocerca; species Schistocerca cancellata. The sequence goes on along the minus strand of NC_064628.1, from coordinate 8,419,075 downwards.
TTGTTTTGGGACTTCTCAGTCCCTTAAAGTACTTCGCCTGTATAACCCTGTCGAGATTCACAAGTCCTCTGAATATTTTATGCATTTTATGACGTTGTATCATTTTAAATAAAATAATTTACTGTTGAGCCGTGTATCGACTCGTGCTGCACCTTGTGTTTAGATTGCGTTGGTTTTCCTTTTGTTCCCCTGACATGTTTGTTTGATATGTTGTCTGTCATTAAGTGGCTGCTTGGCTGTCTTTTCCCTCTGCTATAGATATCTGCGTTTTTGCTTCCGGGAAACTGCTATGGAGGAAGTGAGATCTTTGACCGGTTGTAACCTCGTATGGTGGCGCGGAAGTAGGGGCGTTGCGCGCAGAGAGAGTGTGGTGGACATGGGAGGGCAGTGTGGCTCTCCAGCGCGAAGCAGGCGTGGTCGGTTGTACCGATTCGTCACGTGATGTGTGTCGGTTGTGTGTAACGAGCGGGTCGAGTTGACGGAAGAGCTCCCCGCGTGTTGGTTGTAAACAGAATCGTCCCACGAGTAGTTGCTGTTCATTTCGCCTCGGTGGGACGTTAACAAGCTTCTTTAAGTCCTCCGTTTCAACACCGGAGTTTAAAAGGAGTCACCTAACATGAAGGAGCGGTCACTACCCGTCAACGTTGCAGAGAAGACGTGAACTCCAGTCAGTGACAGAGCGTGTTGTCGCGTGACCGTAGCGTGTCGGGTACGCTGGCGACGCGTGCGCGGTCGGATGTGTGGATCCCTGCCATCGGAGGTCGTGTACTGCCTGGTCGAGCATAATTGCAAGATAAGTTCGTGGGAGGTTTACTCATTAAGTAATAATTTTGTGTAACCAGCGTCTCTTCTGCCTTGTGGCCTCCGGCGACCGGGTTTCCTGTCCCTGGTACCGGTGTAATTGAAGACAGTGATCTTTCCTCCTCCTCTCGTTACTGTCCGATCGGAGGTGTAGTTTTGGCAGTTTAATTGTTTCGCTATTCCGTCGTGAGTTATGAGTAAATTCATGCTTCTTGTTGGTTGATCACGTGGTCGCTCATTCAGGACTGTGTGGTGTAATGTTTCCTCGCACGAGATTAGCTCTAATTCTGTCAGCAAGTTAAGCCATCTTATAACAAGTTTTCGCTGGCTAAAAGTCGGTGCAGTGACCAGCTTAAGAGTGGCAATTGTGTTTACCGGCGTGTTTAAATTGTTGACTATTCTGTTTAGCCTAAGGATCCCTGAGTGGGTGATTTGTGGCCGCCTTACACGGGTCCGTCATGTCTGTTGTGTTCTAATGGTATTCCAGGACACTTTTGTTTAATTAATTTTTTTTTAATTCCTCCAAGTTTGTAAATTCCTTTTATTGCCGTTATCGTGTGTTTGGTTAGACCTGTTTAATTTTTTTAAATGGCGGTGTTGGTAGCTTCACTACCTCACCGTACCTTATTAACAAAGTTCTGTCTTTACTTTAGTAGCCTGTTTACTAATGTTCTTTAAATTTTTTTAAATTGTTGTATTGCTATAAATTACTTTGATTGACTTGAGCAGAGTGTTTTAAAAGGTAGTTTATTGCCGTACTGCTAGCTTCTGTGTTCTTTTTTTAATTTTTTTTGAAACTATTGTATTTCTATAAAGTACTTGATTGCCGTTAGCGGCGTGTTTTGAAAGGTTGTTTATTGGCGTACTGCTAGCTTCTGTGATTAAAAAAAAAATTAAATTGTATTGCTATAAATTACTTGAGTGCCGTTAGCGGCGTGTTTAAAAGGCTGTTTATTGCCGTACTGCTAGTTTCTGTAAGATACGAATAAAACATTTGTGAAAATCTCAACTCGACAGTAAACTACTAGAAATTTGGCCCCGTTTCCCAACTTCTGGTGTGGCTTGTAGTAACCGTAACCTCTGTGTGTGTCAACTGTTGTTCAATTAGAGGGCTAAATAAATCGGCTGCAGCTCACGTTCCACGTTGCAGACGGTGACCAAAGTAGCTGTCATCTGCTACCGACGTTTTCAGACAACGGCGTTCTGCAGTGCGACGCCGTCGTCGATGACACACGAGGGTGTTGAGCGACAACGTGGTGCAGGAAAGCGTTAGTGTAGAAAGGCGCCAGCCGTGGCTGCCGCTCAAGCCCGCTCCTCTCCTCACGTGAGGATGTCTCGGCGCCGGCAAAGTGACGTGCCGGTCGGGGGAACACAGTTACGCTAGTGGTGGGATATTAGCGTAACAACGGCTGTAGCTGCAGACGTAACAGGCGCAAGTGCAGGCGGCGGCGGCGGCGGCGGTGGTGGAGGCGGGGGCGGGGGCGTAGCGGGGGCGGTCTCACTTTCGCGCCCAGTGGAGCGGCAAACGCCGCCGAAAGGAGCACACCTCGGTCCGGCTGGAAGATGGCGGCGCCGATACGGGCAGCCCGCACTGTTACGGCTGCTGGCCGGCTGCGACACGCCGCTTTCCACTGTGCCCCACTGCGGCGTTAGGTCGTAAACACTGCCCGCGTAATGCCTCGTTACCTACTGGCCACTGATGGAATGTAGCTGATGGTCTATGACTCCATTGTGAATGAGAAGCACTTACATAATACCAATGTCTGCGAAATACTGAGGCTTCTGACGCGTCAAATACGTCATCCTCCTTTTCCAGAAGTGTCGAGTATACCGATCCATCAGTCAACGACAAATTAATTTTTCATTTGCTTCATATGTGTGGTCATATTGTTCCTAGCTGCTTTACAATTGCTGAGGGTATTTTACACTGACGAGCTAAAGAAGTGCCGCAACACAACGCGGCATGGACTCCACTAACGTGTAAAGTAGTGCTGGAGAGAATTAATACCGTGAGTCCTGCAGGACTGTCCGTAAATCCGTAAGAATACGAGGGGCTGGAGATCTCTTCTGAACAGCACGTTGCCTGGCATCCCAGATATGTTCAGTAATGTTCATGTCTAGCGATTTGGTGACCAGCGGAAGTGTTTAAACTCAGAAGAGTGTTTCTGGAGCCACTCTGTAGCAATTTTGGACGTGTGGGGTGTCGCATTGTCCTGCTGGAATTGCTCAAGACCTTCGGAATGAACAATGCACATGAATGGATGCAGGTGATTAGACAGGATGCTTACGTAGCAGTCACCTATCAGAGTCGTATGTAGACGTATGAGGGGTCCCATATTGCTCCTACTGCACACGCGTCACACCATTGCAGAGCCTCCAACTGCTTGAACAGTCCCCTGGTGACATGCAGGGTCCATGGGCTCATGACGTTGTCTCCATCCGCTCGATACAATTTAAAACGAGACTCGTCCGACCAGGCAACATGTTCCGAATCATCAACTGCCCAATGCCGGGGTTGACGGGTCCAGAGGACGCTTAAACCTCTGTGTCGTGCAGTCATCGAGGTTATATGAGTGGGCCTTTGGTTTCGGAAGCCCATATCGATTATGTTTCGTTGAATGGCTCACACTTGTTGATGAGCCAAGTATTGAAATCTGCAACAATTTTCAGAAGGGTTGCAGTTCTGTCACGGTGAAGGATTCTTTTCAGGCGTCGTTGGTCCTGTTCTTGTAGGATCTTTTTCCGATCGCAGCGATGTCGAAGATTTGATGTTTCACCGGATTCTTGATATTCACAGTACACTGGTGAAATGATCGTATGGGAAAAGCCCCACTTTATCACTTCCTCCGACATGCTGTGTCCCATCGCTTGTGCGCCGACTATAACACCAAGTTAAAAAGCACTTAGCCGCGTGGCTACGCCGCGTTGTCTAAGGCGCGTTGAGACGGTTCGCGCGGGTCCCTCTGTCGGAGGTCCTTAGCGGAAGTTAGTTTAAGTTAAAGTAGTGTGTAAGCCTAGGGACTGATGACCTCAGCAGTTTGGTTTCATAGGAACTTGCCACAAATTTCCAAGCGCGCTTAAATCTTAATGACCTGCCATTGCAGCAGCAGTAACCGATCTAACAACTGCGCCAGACACATCTTGTCTTATATAGGCGTTGCCAACTGCAGCGCCGTATTCTGCTTGTTTACCAGTTTCTTTGGCGCTTCAGTGTAGTTCTGTCGTTAAAAATTCAAGGAAATGCGTGTTTTTCTCACCAGACGCGTTTCGACTTCATTGAAGTAAAAAGCATTATCAGTGGTAAAAATATTTAGAATTGGATTTGCTTTTATATTGAAAATACTGTTCACTAAGGATTTGGCTTCTACTTAGGGTAATTTCTGCTTGGATTTTCACCGACATAAGGAAATGTAGTCTGCTAGCAATTCTTTGGTTTCCTTCTTCGTTAGGTACTGATAACTGTCATCTAATTTTATGCTGATATCAGTTAATCGCTCTTCCTTCATTATTCTTACACAATATACAAATACACAGCAACACAATTACATGGAAAAACACGCATACAATGAATTATACAGAAAGAAAAATACAGATAAAAAATTAATGTCAGTGCTGGCAATACTACCAAACACATTACACAGATAGAAGTACCGGTATACAAATAAAGAGTGAACAATGGTGTGCGAAATTATGCTGTCTTCAGCGCCAAAATGCACAATCCTGCAAAGCAGCGTCAGATTAGAACACAGTTATCAGTGCTTACCGAACAAAGAAACCAAAGGCGTGCTAACAGACTGCTTTTCTTGATGTAGGGGAAAACCCAAGCAGAAATTACCGTAAGTAAAAACCAACAGTTTGCTAACGGACTATTTTTCAATCTATAAAGCAAATCAATTTGTGAATATCTCTATTCAGCGTCGTGATAGCATTACGGAGTTACTTGACTGAACAGTAACGGCGCCAAGTCTGCTGAACCGACAACGGCCGGGAGAGCGGTTTGCTGACCGCACGCCCCCGCTCCCCACTGCTTTCAGATGACGCAGTGGGCTGAGGATGACACGGCGGTCGGTCGGACTAGGTTGGGCCATCTGTGGCCTGAGCGGTGGTGCATTTCTTTCTTTATCACGTATCGTTTCGTTATAAATTAGCGAAACATGTGTATTTGGAATGAAAAGCAAGTTAATTTTTCGCTAAGACCAGAAGCCTTATTGAAGCACGAACATGAATACAGCTCCTTAATGATTAGTAATTATGTGCCTGTGTGCTTCCATTTTAGTCCTTTCTTTTCCTTAAAACTTGCGATATAGCTACTTGTTAGATGATTTGCTTGTTTTACTTCACGGTGAAGTGATTAGTCGTAGTCCCTCATCAAACAATACTCACCTTCCATCACTGTGTAGTCTTCAGAAAACTGCTCAACTTCTTCCTCACTGACAGCATCCAAAGTTTCATTATTATTATAATATATATTTTTTCTGAAGTCGAACATCCCTTTTTCTCAACTCACACTAATGAGGCAACGTTAGAAAGGTTTTTTAACGGGCTTCTCACCTTACATACCAATTTTGCCCTAAGATTTACTATTTGCGGAAAATCTGAACATAAAAGACCCTTTTAACTATTGTAGGCAAAAGGGCTTTATGGGTTGCCAGCCCTATGCCTATATTTCACGAAGCTAAGTTATTAATCACGAATAAGAGACTCCTTTTTCGTATTATCTTATTACAAACACCATTTTATTTGTTTTAAAGTTCTTTGTTAACTGGATAATTTTTACATAGCGTATATGATGGCCGTGACCACTGCTATAGTCATTACCTCTGCCCGTCATAGAAGTCAACTTTTTAAAACGAATATACTTTCCGAAACGAAAAACATCCTGTACAGTTCTTAGTTTCATTAGATGTCACGATTACTGTCTCATAAACTTATATTAAAGAAAAACGCTATTATCATGTTGCTAATAAACCGGAATGCTAAACAGGGCTAGTCAATGGAGCGCGCATGGTTGTAACAAAACTCAATGAATTTACAATTAACTCGCAGCTCATTGACACAGCGGAAACAGTTGTAGTATCACGGATAAACTTAACACCATCTGATACAAGCATGCCTTTTCAGTTGACAAGAAGACATTTGGCTATTAAAACTGCATTTGCGATCACTGTAAAGGAGTCGCAGGGACGAATGCTTCAAAGAGCTAGATTGTATTTACCAAAATCCCGTCTTTACTCACGAACAATTGTATGTAGCCTTTTCAAGGTAAGCAAATCAAGTAATATTTTTAAATCCCTTAAATAAAATGAAAAACAAAAAGTACATGAAGATTACATTCTTACGTCAAATATAGTTTACACCGAGGTATTGTATTGCTTTGTAAAGAATTTTGTTCATAATATGTGCATGGAAATGCAAACACAAGGACGTATCATAAATTCATGATTATTATTTCACGTCGTCCAGCTTCTTTTTCAAGATCTTTTCTCCATTTCCCCACCACTACACTTGTCCCAAGGATTACGCTTGTTCCGAATATTATTATTTCAAATAACAAAAGCGTGAAAGTTTGCCATAGGTCCCCAGGTTATTTATTATTTGTTATTGGCGATAGAAACGATTATAATAGTCGTCGTTGGTAGTATACACAGGGAACTGCATTTTTTGGAGGCTTCTCGTGAATATTCCGGCTCCAGAACGAAGATGGCTGAGTAGGTCTCTCCACATGATCCAATTCTTCCAAGGAGAGAGACCAGGTCGAGTTGTTCTCAAGTAGAAAAACTGACAATTGTGTCAATGCTGTAGCCGCCTGCTGTTTGCAAGACTGAAGTAGTCTTTGGGATACTTCTTCTGGACTTCAGCGATGGGGTTGCTGCAACGTCCTCCTGTAATTGATGTGTTTCGTGCCGAACTTGATTAGAACTCACCACACTGTCAACCACTTCACTAAGCAAACCTGGAGGACCTCTGCCTTCGAGCTGGTAGGGCTTTACAAGTGGCGCATGTTTCAGACCTGCAGTAAAGCAGCATGATTTGTGGACAATAAAAGTCGTGAAATGGACTGGCGTGCCCAGAAAAGTCCCGAATTGAACCTATAGAAACACCTTAGGGATGAGTTACAACGTCGACATCGCTCTACATCCCAGCGTCCGAAAACACTATCGTCTCTGGTGTGGGCACTTGAGGTATTATGGGCTGCCATTATTCTAGAGACATTTTGTTGCATTTATACAGTGATCTCCAGAATATAAACATGTACTTGAATGTATAAGCACCTGAAGATGGGCGCAAGTCCGGAACCGGTCGTCTGACAAATAAATAACCTTTTATTGTGACAGGTAACGGAAATTTTTCTACACCCTATCAAGGAACAGTCACGGTGTTCAACAGCATCCAGTATGGATAAAATTCATTCACACACCTCACTGAAATCCGACCTAGGTGGCGCAGTGGTTAGGACACTGCACTCGCATTCTGATGACGGTTCAAACCCGTGTCCGGCCATCCTGATTTAGGTTTTCCACGATTTCCCCAAATCAATTCATGCAAATACCGGGATGGTTCGTTTGAAAGTCGACGGCCCACTTCCTTCTCCACCCCTGCCTAATCCGACGGGACTGATGACCTTGATATTCGATTCCCTCCCCCAATCAATTAACCAACCAACCAACCAATCTCATTGAAAGTGTCCCCAGCGCAGTTCAAGCCACAATGAAGGCGAAAGGTGGACAAATCCGCTATTAATGTCCGCTAGCAAGTTTCGGGATACTTTTGATCGAATATTTCATACCGGAACTAGACAGAAACACTCCAGTAACGTACCCCAGAGGGGGAAAAAGGCCGCGTGTTTTTGCGGCAACAGTATGTCATATCGCAGAGCCACCGTATCGGTTGCATAGAGTATGTGGCCCGTAAACGCGGACGCGATAGGTATCTCTCCGAGTTGACGACAGAAAAAGCTGCGATAGCGTGCGGCAGCGGCGTTTGCGGCGTTCCTTTTGCTGCGGTCGTGTGCGCAGGGTGTCCGCCGAGCGCTGGACAAAGGCTCGAGGCAGGCGGCAGGAGGCAGTCAGCAGTGAGTGGAGTGCTGCCTGCTGCGCGCGCGGCTCGCCAGCCGAGAACAGCCGCGTTAGATTGGGGCGGCCGATAGGCGGCGCGGTCGCGGGCCGGTAATTTCTGCTCCAAGGGAACGGCCCAGGCAGTAAAAGTTGCCGGCTTATTGTCACAGCGCGCCGCGGACGTTGGGTCGCGCTTTCTAACGGCGCTTCCAAGGACGCGGCGCGGCTAGGCGGCTGCCGGGGGCCCACGCCGTCCACGTAGAGAGACAGTCCTGTCACACGGCCGCTGTACAGGGTGGAGGAAAACTGTGCCGCGAGATTTTAACCCTGCACAGCTACTGCCAGTAGGAACCAAAACTCTGTAGGTCGACAACATACCATTTTTAGACTACGGAAACTTGGTGCCATGTGCTCCGATTGGCCATGGGATTGCCCCGTTGCCGTTCGTCGGTTGACGGGTAGTGCTATGGTTGTCGGTTCATACATACAAACGTCCCTCGCCCCCTCACTGCCCCAACATGATACGCTTACGTGTCGAATAGGTCTTGAAGTTTGTCTCCACCTCACGTCAGAGGCATTCACACGTAAGCTTCGCTACAACTACATCCTGAGCGCCGCCCGTGGCGCTGGTGGAACTCGAGCAAGTGGCGCGTCTCTATGGCACTGGGACCAGCTCGCATCTTTACGCCTGTCGTGCTTCTGCCCTGGCTGTGTCTTCTCCGGACGACGCAGCAGAAACGTTTTTCCACACTTCACAATGCGAATGCGTTCACTTGACGTCTTCATCATCATAAATATCTTTACGCAATAGTTTCCATTGCAAGGAAAGCATTTACAGATATTCATCAACGCAATATCCTCAACGAGGTGTCATCATTCGACGAAGGTAAAAAAGTAAACAGTTAGCATCATAAATGTTACACTGATCTTTATTGACACCTTCTAACTCACAGTCGTCCACCTTCTGCATTAAGTTGTCCCTGAATCCTTGTTGTTGTTGCGGTCTTCAGTCCTAATACTGGTTTGATGCAGCTCTCCATGCTACTCTATCCTGTGCAAGCTTCTTCATCTCCCACTGCAACCTACATCCTTTTGAATCTGCTTAGTGTATTCATTTCTTGGTCTCCCTCTACGACTTTTACCCTCCACGCTGCCCTCCAATACTAAATTGGTGATCACTTGATGCCTCAGAACATCTCCTACCAACCGGTCCCTTCTTCTTGTCAAGTTGTGCCACAAACTCCTCTTCTCCTCAATTCTATTCAATACCTCCTCATTAGTTATATGATCTACCCATCTAATCTTCAGCATTCTTCTGTAGTACCACATTTCAAAAGCTTCTCTACTCTTCTTGTCCAAACTATTTATCGTCCACGTTTCACTTCCATACATGGCTACACTGCATACAAATACTTTCAGAAACGACTTCCTGACACTTGAATTTATACTCGATGTTAAAAAAATTTTCTTCTTCAGAAACGCATTCTTTGCCGTTGCCCGTCTACATTTTATATCCTCTCTACTTCGACCATCATCAGTTATTTTGCTCCCCAAATAGAAAAAGTCCTTTACTGCTTTAAGTGTCTTATTTCCTAATCTAATTCCCTCAGAACCACCCGACTTAATTGGACTGCATTCCATTATCCTCGTTTTGCTTTTGTTGATGTTCATCTGAATCCTTATCGCAACGAATTCTTCATTTTAAATGCAGCTTCAGTCTTCCTGTATACTAAAATTAGCTCAAGTAGGCTGGATCTCATATGTGATACGACAATTATTGAGAACGATGTGCCTGTAACATTTTCAAATAATGATAACATTACAGTTTGTGTGTACAAATCAACTACGAGCTCTTAAAATATAAACTTTAGAGAGAAATAATGAATTTATCAAACCAGTTGACATACCTGTTTACTTTTCAGCTTCTGAGGCACAGGTGGTAATCCTTTGAAGGAATTAAAGCAGCCATCAGCTCCGGTCATGGTTAACTACAGTGAGAATTCACTAAGTAAAAGATGAAAATTACTGAGTGTGAATTTCGAAACAGAATTACATTAATCGATAGTGTGACAAGATTCCTGTCTATTTTTAAATCACTCTATAAATGCCAAAGACACCTGAATGCTGTGTGGAAGACAGCTATTCAACCAAGCAAGTGACGTATCAAGGTTTGAGCTGCTGGTGACTACGACACTACTGCAGAAGGTCGACTCACGATCCTAGTGAAAAAATTTACTGTAAAAAGCAAAGTGACGTTGCGGAATAAACTCGTGGATTGTAGTCTGCACAGAGGAAAAACAGCGCAAATGGTCAAGACGGAATTTGTTCAAAAAAGCAGCGAAAGGAAAGCAAGGCTGTGCTGGACACGTCTCGATATCTCCGCCGCCCCTGCAGTCCCGAATGGTGGACACCGAGGGAGTTATCGTCTCCGCCTTCCTCCACACTCCTTAATGCCACTGATTGGATGGGAGGATTCGCGAGTTTTGCCACCATAGCAACCAAGAATTTCTCCAGCCGTTCTAAAAAGTGGGGGAAGCCTGCAGAATTTTCTCCACAAGCACATGTTGTATTTCCATAACCTGACTGTGAGTTGACACTGGACAGCAGCTCACACATCTCGTTTCCCACATTGTTTATGGTAAAATGATGGTGGCTCATTATCTGCATATGGATCCAGGAAACTCGGTCTGCATCTCTGGCTACCACTAAAGCCCCTCTAGTAGTTGAAACATCTCTGAAAAGGCGCGTAGTGGTACCCCGGCCTGCGAGTACTGTTACCTCCTCACAAAGCCGTAGTGCCCTTGGGGGAACAGGAAAACCTCGCAAAAATCAGCTCCTGCACCACCCATCACCTAAAGCCCCTCCCACACCTCGTAAGATTCGCTGAAAGCTTACTTGCCAGCATGCGCGACGGCTTCCTCTGCGGGCTCCATCATCTGCTAGCCAGCGGTCCTGCAGGGAGATGTGCAGCGTTCCTGCGATAGCTCCGTTGTTATTTCCCTTGTGACGTCTTGTAAGGTCCCTCTGAATGCTACCTGCAGTAGCTAACCAGGAGTCTTGTTTGGCGCCTGACGCCATAGCCTACAGGGCGGGAATTCTCATAAAACGCTAATTAGGCCTCGAGACCAAACATAATTTCACGCCCCCCGCCGTCCGATCTGTTATCTTTCTCAAACGACTGTAAAGAAATTACTTGGGAAGAAAAAATGATTCTCGGACTAGGAAACCACTGAAAGAAATTCTTAAAGTTTGCAATGAAAAACAGAAGTCAGCAAATTACAGTTTATTTTTATACCACGAACAGGCATTTTCATAAATTATTGACTTATCTTTCCCTCTGTTGCTAGTTTAATAATATTCTGTGTCATTCTTCTGTGGCAGTTTCAACTGCATTAGAATGTTAGTGAGGTGAATATTTGTAAACTCTACTGTATTTTAGCGGCAGAAGCAGATAACGTGGCAACGAAGGGACTTACATATTACTGAAAACTCGTCACTGATAGCGTTTCCCTGAAGAAATGTAAACCGCTATTCTTGTTGAAATTTCGGAGGAATCCTATACCTAACTGGACTTCTGATAATGAATTATATGGATTCAAAACTAACAGATTTTATTTCTATATCTGAATTATCTAAGAAATTAAAAAACAATTAACGGCATATAAAAAACTAAACTCCGTCCGAGCAGGCCTTGGAACGCCCAACGGTACCAACCGGCCGCCGTGTCATCATCTCAGCCTAGGGGAGTCACTGGAAGTGAACACCGAGGGGCATGTGGTCAGCACACCGCTCTCCCGGCCGTGTGTCAGTTTCCGAGACCGGAGCCTCTAATTCTGAATCAAGTAGCTCCTCAGTTTGCCTCACAAGGGCTGAGTGCAGCCCGCTTGCCAACAGCGCTCGGCGGACTGGTTGGTCACCCATCCAAGTGCTAGCCCAGCCCGACAGCGCTTAACTCCGGTGATCTGACGGGAAACGGTGTCACCAGTGCGTCAAGGCCGTTGGCAATTAACAGTATATTGTATGGTTTTTTTTCGTCCTATCTGTATATAGAATGAGAGAGTGCACTTTGTGGCACAAGCATTTTGTAGTTTGTCAGAGACATTGGTAATCTCTTTACACTTTGACGGGTAAGTGGCAGGATTCTCCAAATTTAAATGTTCTCGTATTTCCCAGGTCACTGAGGTGCAGAAATAAATTTTGTTTTCCAGGTTCATTCCATGTCATTCATTATTATAAGCACACTGGGGTATAGGATTCCCTTGAAATTTCGATAGAAGTAGCGATTTATTTTCGTCAAACTTCTTATTCCCTTTATTTTTCTTCAGAAAAAAATTACCATTCATTTGAATAATAATTCAGTTCCTTACTTGCCCCCTTTAAGTCTGCCTTTCGGTAAAACACAGCAGAGTTTAAAATATTCATCTCACTAACGTACTAATGCAGTCGAAAGTGCGACAGAATCACGAAGCACCAACTCAAGGAAAAACAAGTCAATAGTTTATGAACATGCCCATTCTCTGCCCTCTCCCAGCAGCCACACCACACCTCAGCAGTTCTGCCCAAACAATCAAAATTAGCGCCACGAAAAACACAAAACCAATGATGAACAAGTGAGCAGCGACAATAACGTAACACCTCTCACTGAGTACGTTGTCAGAAGTGTCTGCTCAGATCACATTTCGCCACATTTTGTGAAAATGAATTTGAGGTGAAGCAGTGAGCGGAAATTTGTGATGGAGACGCCAACCAAAGCCACGAAACAGGACGAAAAATGGAAGTACAGAAACACACATAACCTCCACCCTCGAACGAGTTCTTCACAAATACGCAATAATTTTCTTCATGGCTAGTTTGCAGATGATACGCTGTCAAAAAAAAAGTAAACGAGCACTAAAACCGGTGTATAATAATACAGTTCAGTTAGCGATGTAATTTTAAGGTGAGAGTCTAAACAGAAAAAAAAATTGCACGTATTGTGATTCTTAGCCCTACTGCAGTTACATTATTATAAATGTGATATTGTACTTTACGGAAATAAAAATTTGACCCGCAGAAGATGACACATAGGTGTCGAAACATGTCTGTGTAAATATAAAAATAAATTAATTGTGTTTGCATAAGGCTGACTTTCAAAAGAACCCAGTTTTGTAATTTATTCGCTTATAGCGTTCCAAACCTACAGCAATTCTCATTTCACCAGCTATCGATGCCACTTAAATATATTATTTCACTGTACAAAATCTGTATTCGCTTGAATGTCGTGCTAGATGTGGAAGTTTCGCATTTTAATCATATAGCAAAATCCTTTTCCCTTTGCGTACTATCATTTACCAAAATTTTACTTCTATATCTGAAACAGTTTATGAGATATGACGAATTTTGTGAGTTTGTCGTTCTGGTTTTTTCGCTGGTGTGCGAGTATGGGACAAAGCACGTAACATACAGTCCATTTTGTTGACGTTGCTGTTAGATAGCAATAATCTTTCATTTGAAAAAAAAATTAATATTATAACTACATCTCATACACAGCAGCGTTTAACATAATATGTACAAAACGCAAATTACCAGCAAGCCCTGTTTTTCAATCCAAACTTTCCAAAACTCTTGCAGTAGTTCCATCAATCCTGAAATACCACAGTAACAATGACCATTAACGAAACGATAGGTAGTTCTTCATGAAGCGGATGAGTTAAGCTATGTGCAATTATCAGTTATTTTTATCGAATAGTTTCGCAGCTCGCACGCCTTGTCGTTCACGGAGTCAAGCCAGCTGGCTAGCTTCCACGCCGCATCACAGGTTGAGAGCGTGAGGTAGGCCGCCACCCCCACCTGCTAGCCGGAAGCCAAGCGCGCCATCAAGCAAAGTTATGGCGAACCTTACTCGGAGTGAGGCGGGCACAAAGCACGTAGCTGGCGTTTCTCACCACGTTACAGCAATGGGGAATGTAACAAACTTATATTCCAGACTTCACAAGCTCTGTTCATCCACTCAGAAAATAACAGCAATGAATTTACAGTATTTATCATCACTTGGCGATACGTGACAAACCAGTTGCGTCACACCATTTGGATTTGGTGTGTACACGATATTTATCCAATAAGAGGAAGTTACAGACTGCTGTTCTGTGTCCTGTTTCCTTCATACCTGTAGGATCTGAATGTCAGTGACTGTAAATGAATTTCCTGAAGCAGTAAGAAAAGAATTGCTCTGAGCACTATGGGACTTAACATCTGAGGTCGTCAGTCCCCTAGAACTTAGAACTAATTAAACCCAACTAACCTAAGGACATCACACGCATCCATGCCCGAGGGAGGATTCAAACCTGCGATCGTAGCGGTCGCGCGGTTCCGGACTGAAGCGCCTAGAACCGCACGGCCAGCGCGGCCGGCTGAGAATAGTCAGTCAGGGCCAAATCTTGATTTTCGCGTTCAATATTTTCCGTTGCGCACATTCATTTCACACCTGACTGGAATAGCATCAGAGATGTTGACAAAAAACGATGTACTGAAAAGAGTAGGTGATAAGAAAACTGTTCTCTGTTCAGAGAAAGGTCAACGCGATTGGACTCATACTTAGGCACGAGGGTCTCACACACGATAACATTGAAGGGAAGACCAAAGGAACTACAGGACGAGAAAGGAGAAGAATTCAACATCTGGATGACAAGAAAGATCTAAAGAGATACAGGAAACTGAAGAAAGCAGCTGAAGACAGGGAAAATTGCGTCAAAAATTCTCCGTACGAGGACACGGATCTGCCACAAGACAGGATACTGCATAATAATAATGTGATTGATAATATGGAAAGAAATTAAAATCTGAGACAGGCTTGCAGTAATACATGATTAGATAAAAAAGAGAATGGTGTACGAGTAAAAATGAACGAGTCACCTAAAACCGGTTTCCGATGACGAACGAGTTTTTCCGTGTCTAATACGTACTGCTAGTGTATCGGCGCACAGCCCTGTGTGAAGGACTATGACGCGCATTCGCGCGAACGGCGCGTTACGTAAGCGTGCACTGCAGAGCGCAGCGGTTCCGTTCACCAGCCGTACGGGATAGCGACGTAAACAGCTGCAGCGGCAGCCGCAGCGGCCAGCGAGTCCTCAGGAGCTTCTGGGTCAACCGGTCGCTCGCCTCTTCTCGAGGACGCGCGGGCCTTGCCAGAGGCAGCCGCCTCCCACGCCCCACCCACGTGGGCGCCGCGTCTCCCTGACCTTGGACGTCCGTGACTCACTCCAAGACCGGGATGCGTTCCCCGGCTTCTCAGCTGCTGCCGCGGCCGCAGAGCAGACATCTTCCGCCCCGTTCCCTGCGGTATAACGGTTTCGTAACAGAGAGATACATTGTTACTGGCATCTGCCTATAGGTCACAGTGAAGAGGCAAAGGTTACGGGACAGCTATATGTACACATGCAGACGGCGCTAGTATCGCTTACACAAGGCATAAAAGATCAGTTGTAACACCTATTTTCGACCTTCTTTTGTATCTGTATCGATATTTCTACACTCATGCTTATACATAAAGGATAATGCTGATACATGGTGTAACAACGCTCTGATGGGCGGTTTGCGGGTTTAAATCACCTCGGGGTATGACCATGCGGTGCATTTGACAGGTGCCGCTGGCAGCAGTCCACATATGCAGAGGTGTGTTGGTGTATGTCAGAGTACGGTGCAGCGAGTAAGTGTGCAGACGTTTTCAGACGTGCTAATGGTGACTGTCTGTTGAAAGTGGTTCAAAGAACACACATTGACGACGTTATGAGGGGTAGAATACTAGGGCGACTGGAGGCTGGTCGAACACAGCAGGTCGTAGCACGGGCCCTCCGTGTGCCACAAAGTGTGATCTGAAGACTATGGTAACGATTCCATCAGACAGGAAACGTGTCCAGGCGCTAGAGTACGGGACGTCCACAGTGTACAACACCACAAGAAGACCGACATCTCACCATCAGTGCCCGCAGACGGCCACGGAGTACTGCAGGTAGCCTTGCTCGGGATCTTACCGCAGCCACTGGAACCGTTGTCTCCAGACACACAGTCTACAGACGACTGAACAGACGTGGTTTATTCGCCCGGAGACCTGTAAGGTGCATTCCACTGACCCCTGGCCACAGGACAGCCCGTAAAACCTGGTGTCAAGAACACAGTACATGGTCATTGGAACAGTGGTCCCAGGTTATGTTCATGGACGAGTCCAGGTATAGTCTGAACAGTGATTCTCGGCGGGTTTCATCTCGCGTGAACCAGGAACCTGATACCAACCCCTTAATGTCCTAGAAAGGGAGCTGTATGGAGGTCGTGGTTTGATGGTGTGAGTTGGGATTATGATTGGTGCACATACACCCCTGCATGTTGAAAGGTGGCTACACTGAGCCACAGCGCCAGAGATCGCGCCAGAGAGTATTGTTCCGCCGCCTCCACTGGCAGTGATTATTGAGATGTAGTGGAGAGTTCTTGCCGAGAAGTTGTGGTGGACACTGCTTGTCGTGAAGTCGGAGTTGAGATGTAGTAGGGAGTGTTGTTCCATGTTTTATGCAGTTGTTTGATGGGAGAGATAGCAGATGTTGTTCTAATGGAGATATTGTAATGGTCAGAGTGCATTTCGTCAATATAAGTGGAGGTAATAAAACACTATTTTCTTTTATTCTTTCAGTGTCCTGAATAATGTGTCATTACAGGTTCAGTCAACAAAGCATCTGGCTTGTGTTCTTGTATTAGAGTGTAATTCTGATTTTCTTGCGCAATTATAGTATTTCTAATTTTTTTTAATTACTTCAATATAAATGGTACTTGAAATTTCTTGTCTTATTGGAGATGAACCGTGCCAGATGTGTACGTTGAGTCACACTTCCACACACAGAACAGTTACTCTTGTGCTTGTTGTGGCATTGGTTTTATAGTTGCTGGGGACTTAATTAATTAATTGTGTTAACGAAAATTTTCATTTCATTCTTTGTTGTTGTTCTATGCAGTCAGATTGCGTACTAATACTAGTCAGGGCCAGCCGTTTACGAAACTTGCGTAATCGGACTTACAGCTACTAAAAATATTTGCATATTTTTTTTAATTAAGCCCCCATGCACGTGGCGACCGCTGCTTCGGATCGTCCCTTGGAATTTTTCTGATTGTAAAAATAGTAGACAGTAGTATTATTGTAGTAATTTGTAGTTTAGTAATTGTAGTCTATTTTGCATGTGTAGATTTGGCAATTGTCATTCTTCTAATGGTATTTTTTTCTCAGAATTTGATTTGTTGTCTTGTATACGCGTTTGACAATTTAGTGCAATTATTTCAGTTGTTCGATTAATCGTGTTTGAAGGAAACATTTCATGTAAATGCTATTGTTGGAGATAAAGAGTCATTGTGTGTAATTTTCGTACAGTGACGAATTTTTTATGTTTTGTAAATGATTACGCGGTCGATGAAAAAGGCGAAAATGATGAATAGTGAGAATGACGAAATTGTTGACATGGCGAACTCGCCAACACAGGACAACAGTATGATGAATAATGGAGTTGAAAACAATTTAATAAGTCGGGAAGACAGTCCGGAACCATTTCAAAATTTTTCTCAATCACAAAATTCACAGAATCCGAGATTAACGACAGAAGATTCTGGAATAGTATCGAACTCAGATAGCTTTACTGCTATGACGAAGGAAGTTAGTTTTACGGGAAATGTTAGGGGCGAAACGAAATTCGAACAAGTTAATATGGAGCAGTTGAAGAGTGCAATATTAAATTTTCGATCTGAATTAAAAACAGATATAGGAACAATTAAAACTGAGATAGGAACAATTAAAACTGATATGGGAACAATGGAAACACGGTTAGACTCACTGGGATCACAGTTACGATCTGAACTAAAAACTGATATGGGAACAATGGGAACACAGTTAGACTCACTGGGATTGCAGTTAGGATCTGAATTAAAAACAGAGATGGGAACTTTGGAAACACGATTAGATTCACGAATAGGGACATGTTTCAAAAATATGAAAGATGAATTAAAGAAAGAAATCAGAGAAGTACAACCGATTTTGAATGCTCACAATAATAGGTTAGTAGCCGTAGAGATTAGACAAAGGGAACAGGATAGAGAACAGGAAGAAAGGGATCGCGTGATAGTACAGAAATTTTCAGAGTTAAATTTACAACGTGCAAAAGATAAGGAAGAAATATTTGAGAGAATCGAGGAATCCGTACCAAATGACAGATTAAATAACCTAATACAACAGTATGAACAGTTAACTACTAAATGTGTTAATACTGAAACCCGAGTCGCGACACTTACGGAAGACGTAAATAAACAGAAAGAACAAATAAGTGATTTATCGGAAAGAGTTGAGATTTCAGACAAATTGACAAATCTTAGTTTAAATGGGGACAGAGATTCAGATGATACAGCACCATTGCCATTTGCAGAAACCGAAGAGTACCAGAACATAAATAAGCATGTTGAAAATCAGGGAAAATTTAATGAACGCGTTAAAAGGGAAGTTGAGGCATTACGAAAGCAAGTCAAACAGATCGAAGGCGATATCGTAGGAAAAGATAGCAGAAGAAATTTAGAATCACGGATAGCAGAGGGCTTTGAAGAAAATAATTTGTTTCATTTACGGCATGCGACAAGAGATCGCCAGGCGCGCGAACTTGACAATAATCGACATTGGGACTGGGACAGACGCGGTAGGTCTTTGTCGCCACGAGGCGAAAACTTTGACTATAAACACTTTTTGACTGTTCGGAAATTTAAGATCTTCCGCAATTCTAAGAATGACATACATCCATGTTCATGGTTAGCTCAATTTATGTGCGCACTTCCACCAAATTTGCCACTAGGTCACAAACTGAAATTTGAGTACAGCTATTAAAGTCCTCAGGGGATTCACTACTCTAAGTGAATATGTGCCGTAGCGAGCATAGGGCCCCGAGCTGTAGTAGTGCTATTTCCCTTTTAGTTTTCTGCACTGCTGCCTACTCTTTTACTATTCTTTGCATCTATCGAAACAACTCTTCAACTATCAATCTATCTAGAGAGCGTGTAAAAAATAACCGGATATGACTATATTACCCAAAAGTGATTTCGGAAATTACCGTTTGGACTTACTGTATCTTCTGCAGCATTCATTCGTAGCTTAAACGAAATTTTACCTGTTTATCTTCGTGACAATATTACTTCAGATGTTGACGACATTCGTATTGCTAAACGTTCTTGGAGTGAGCACAACAAAATTTTGGATCATTATTACGTATCTTTGCAAGAGTTGGCATTACAGTAAACTTGGAAAAATCTGAATTTGGTCGTTCTCAGGTGAAATTTCTCGGTCACATTATTTCTACAGAAGGTATTCTTCCTGATCCAGAGAAACTAGACGCAATTCGTAATTATGCTGTTCCTACCACAAAACGTGATGTTCGCAGTTTTCTTGGTGTCTGTAATTTTCTTAGACGCTTTGTTAGATTGGAAGATTTGGCCACACTTCGTTTATGTGAACTATCTGCGTTGTACCTACAGGAATTTGATTTTAGTATTGTTTACATACAGGGTTCTTCAAATATTGTTGCTGATGCTTTATCACATGCACATATGGGTTTGAAACAAAGTGCTGAAGAGGACTGCAAGGAAAACAATTACTGTTTGATGTATATTCAAGGTGTTGCGTTTGAGAACTTTATTTCGTCTTCGCTCCAGGACATCGCTAAGGAGCAAAATAAGGATCCAATCTGGAAGGACATCAAGGAGAAGTGGAGGAGAAAGGAAAGCGTAGCGATTAGAAAGCATTAGTTAGTTCGCAATGACATTCTTTTCAAACGAAAATCGGTCGACAACTCTGTTTGGTTAGTTTGTATTCCTGATGAGTGGGTTAATAAGCTGATTTGGTATACGCATTTCAGTTATGCACACTTTGGTCCCAGAAAATGTTTTCATAAATTACGAGAAAATTGCTACTTCAATAATATGGAAAAACGTATTCGATCTGTTCTGGCCAAATGCAAATTATGTCAAAAGGCTAAGCCGCCAACAATTTCTCACAGAGCACCGTTGTTTCCTATCATTCCAGCGAAATTAAAGGACATGGCTGCAGTTGATTTGTTCGGTCCAGTGGTTCGTTCTACTAATGGTTTTGCGTACATTTTCGTAGCAGTGGAACTGACATCAAAATATGTGTGTTTTACACCGTTACGCAAAGCAACAGCTCGTTCAGTATCTAATGCTTTCATTAACCATTTTCTTAAAGAAGTTGGTCATGTTGATAAGGTTATATCAGATAACGGATCACAGTTTCATTCTAAAATTTGGCTTCGTACTCTACAGCGTCGTAAAATTAAACCAATTTTCATTTCACTTTTTCACCCCCAATCTAACGCTTCAGAGAGATGGATGAAGGAAATCAATAAATTGTGTCGTCTTTATTGTCATCAGAATCACAGGACGTGGGATCATTATCTTCATGCTTTTCAAAACATTCTGAATGAACTCCCTAATGATTCAACTTCTTTACTGCCTATATTGATATTAAAAAATAAAGCACCGACAAATCGCATTTCTGAAATCGTTCCTTTTCCGCCTTCACGGAAACTGCGGCATTCTGAAATTGTCAACATGGCTCTGCAAAATATTGCATCTGCGGCTGCTAGAAGAGAGAAATCAGCTAAACGTCCTGGTCGTTTAAAAACTTTTTCAGTTGGTCAGAAGGTGTTAATTAAGTCTCGTCGTTTGTCTCACAAAGGAAAAGGCTTGTGTCGGAAATTTTTTCTGCTTTATAACGGTCCATATAGAATTCGTAAAATTATTCATGATAACACTGTCGAAGTTGAAACTCTTAAATCACGACGCTTTAAAGGAATACATCATATATCTAACGTTAAAATTTTTGTGGAATGATATACTTTTGAAAAATTTTTGTAGAATGAAATACTTGTGAGAAACTAACAGCTACAGGTAAACACGCAGAGAGTACAAGGATACCGCGCTGTGTTTTGGTGGCAGCATATACTCAAAGCAACAGTCAAGTCTGCGCGCCGCACAAGGCAGTCGTTGACCGCAATCAATTGCTTCCTACGTCACGCGCCTACAGCTGATCGAGCGCTCAGTGCGAATGCACTGACAGCCATAAACAAATACACAGTCTAAGTTCTCCGATTAAATTCAGTATAAAGCTATAGTGACTTGATGAATTACGTTATTAACATTCAGTATTTTCCAGGATACGGTTCTATAAAATATTTAAGAACTTCAGGTAAATTCTGTGCGTGTCCGACGTTAAGACGACTTGCTATCGAGAAATTTTCAGGAAGAATGTAATTTCCAAGAAGAAACTAATAAACTAAAAAAAGGGTAACTGTTAATTGAGTTCATTTTTCAGGTAACATATTTCCACTTAGGTACGTACTTTAGACGTAATTTGCTGCTCGCGATTACGTGATTCATACTTTGTGCTAATTTCATGTTCTATGAATTTACTTGTGAAGCGACGTGCTTGCGTAAGTTAACTGATTTTGACAATGATTATTAATGAACTGGGTTGTAACTTGTGTATATTATGCATCGCTTGGCTGCACTGCTTTTTCACTGATGTCATATTTTTTTTATTATGTGCCTGCTGTGCGTATTTATTTAAATTATAATTGTCACCTGATTAATTGTGCTGATGTGGTTATGTATGTAAGATATACTTTGTGATTTATCTGCTTGCGCCTTCATGTTTATTTATTAAGATTACATATGAACATTTATTTGCTTACGCTGATACGATGCTAATGACCTGTTTATTATGTAAGATACATATTTGCTGCATTGCGTATGGATTGCATATTTACACATTTCTGCTTGTTGTCATAACTATTCTTTAATTCGGTATATAGAAATGCTGATATACGGTGTGCAAACATTGAGTTTAGGTCACACTATGGTATTAATTATTGTTCGCTTGGCAGAGCCTCGTTGTAGGAATTGTGCTGCATCCACTTGTTGACATTCTGTTCTCTACTGGTATATTTACTCGCTATTGCTTGTTTTGCTTACACTCAGTGCCTTATATTTTTAAGATAAGAAAATGAACTGCTATAATCCGACGAACGACATTAGTACAAGAAACTTCATAGAAGTCACATGAGCTGGAGGTTTTATGGAAGCTGTATAAATTTATGCTAATAGGAAGGAAGCTAACGATATGACATACCAAAACTAGGTTTAGACCATTGACAGTTATTACACTGCATTTTTCGTGAGCAACTGAAATAGGAAATGACACTTGACACAAGAAATACTCCACATGTTTGCTTCTGTTTGCCATAATTCTTGAAGTGGTGTACACACTGTGAAATATTAGGATCATTCACACTCCGTAATCGTACTTAATTACTGAGAGTTATTCGAACTAAGTCTGTTAGAGGTCATGTATGCATTTCTTTTGTTTATAATTAATAATGAGTAGAAGATTTTGGTCAGATGGATTACACAGAGGTTGTGTGTTGACAGTGTGTCTTCGGGTTGTATAGGATGATGAGGTTTGCATTAGGATTTTATCTGTACTTGTTCGAGGAGACTGACTAGAGGAAAGAGTTGTTATGGAAGTGAAATGATATTGGCGATAAGGTTTATATGTATCGACGTATTGAAGAGATATTATTGAGGTATTGAGATTGTGTGAAGTTGATGATTATTGGAGTTTTGGTGGACACAAGGTAAGGTAAATGATATTGATGATGAGGTTTATATGTATCGACGTAAGAGGTATTATTGAAGTATTGAGATTATGCTGATGATTGTTGGAGTTTTGGTGGATAAGAGGTAAAGTAAGTGAGGTGCATATTTTTTTTTTTGTTGGTCTATATGGAACAAGGAGGATGACGATAGCAGACTAGAACACTAAAGTGGAAAGAATATTGTCTACACACACACTTTGTTAAATCACTAAGCAGTATATATTTTTTTTTTGGGGAGAGGAAGTAATTGCATATCTTGGCTCACTGACAGTTGTTCAGCAACCGTACATTTTGATCTGGCTTGGCAAACATTGGTCTTGACATGATGACTATGACGTTGACTAACTATTATTGACTGTTACACATTGCTGCCACTACTACTTGATACACATGATGAACATAAAATTTTGGACAGAATTCCATTTACACAGTTAACACTATTCAATTACACAGTAGTACTTAATGTGGATGAAAGATGAGTGAGTGTGTTTTGTGTGTTTTCCTTCCCTAATCCTACCCACCTATCTCCTAAATATTATTTTATTTGTTTGTAGTGGCTTGCACTGACACTCATAAATATTATAGGTTTACTGATATTTGTGTATTTGTAATAGTTAATATGACAATTATCTGACGTCATTTGTGTGTTTATTAGAATTTGTATGTTTAGTGTAAGAGCATTGTAAAAGCATTTGTATGTGTATTCAAACTATTGTTCATGCTTGAACTGTCTGAGTAGTGATGGTGAATATTATGAACTGTGACTTGCACTTTTTCTACATGATTGGTGACACTTAGAAATGATTAATTTCTGCTGATGAACTGTATGATTTGTGATAGTGAATATTATGGACTGTTACTTGTACTTTTTCTACATGATTGGTGCCACTAGGACATGTTTAATTTCTGCTGATGAACAGTGTGATCAGTGATAGTGAATATTATGGACTGTTACTTGTACTTTTTCTACATGATTGGTGCCAATAGGACATGTTTACTTTCTGCTTATAAACTCTGATGAACAGTGTGATTAGTGATAGTGAATATTATGGAGTGCTGTCTGCACCTACTCAACATTGCTGGGTGCCACTGATGGACTGCTTCTACTGAAATGATGTCACCTGTTGGAGTCTGCACCTACTCCACAATGCTGGGTGCAACTGATGGAACTGATTCTACTGAGATGATGTCACCTGATGGTGTCTGCACCTATTCCACAATGCTGGGTGCCGCTGATGGACTGCTTCTACTGAGATGATGCCACTTGTTGCTGTCTGCACCTATTCAACATTGCTGGGTGCTACTGCTGGAACTGTCAACTACTTGTTGTGAAAGCATTTTATGTAAATATTTGTATAAACTGATTTTTTGTGTATTACTGTTTGTCAAAAGTTATGAGACTCTTACCTGCACATATTCGTCATTGCTGACACTATCGATTGAATTGTTTAACCACATGATATTTGTGTAAACTATTATGTAAAGTCATATGTATGAAAGAATTTGTATTCCTTACTGTATTTTATATATTAGGCTATTGTAAGGTCAGTGCAAAGCCAAAATTTTATCTAGTTATATGATATTTATGTATTAATAGTATCTTTTATTTTTGTCTGTATTTTTTTTGACGAATTTGGTGGTATTTTCACCACCAATGCTGGCAAAAATACCATCAAATTCTAGCCCGTGGAGGAAGGGCATATGAAAGGTGGCTACACTGAGCCACAGCGCCAGAGATCGCGCCAGAGAGTATTGTTCCGCCGCCTCCACTGGCAGTGATTATTGAGATGTAGTGGAGAGTTCTTGCCGAGAAGTTGTGGTGGACACTGCTTGTCGTGAAGTCGGAGTTGAGATGTAGTAGGGAGTGTTGTTCCATGTTTTATGCAGTTGTTTGATGGGAGAGATAGCAGATGTTGTTCTAATGGAGATATTGTAATGGTCAGAGTGCATTTCGTCAATATAAGTGGAGGTAATAAAACACTATTTTCTTTTATTCTTTCAGTGTCCTGAATAATGTGTCATTACAGGTTCAGTCAACAAAGCATCTGGCTTGTGTTCTTGTATTAGAGTGTAATTCTGATTTTCTTGCGCAATTATAGTATTTCTAATTTTTTTTAATTACTTCAATATAAATGGTACTTGAAATTTCTTGTCTTATTGGAGATGAACCGTGCCAGATGTGTACGTTGAGTCACACTTCCACACACAGAACAGTTACTCTTGTGCTTGTTGTGGCATTGGTTTTATAGTTGCTGGGGACTTAATTAATTAATTGTGTTAACGAAAATTTTCATTTCATTCTTTGTTGTTGTTCTATGCAGTCAGATTGCGTACTAATACTAGTCAGGGCCAGCCGTTTACGAGACTTGCGTAATCGGACTTACAGCTGCTAAAAATATTTGCATTTTTTTATTTAATTAAGCCCCCATGCAATGTCTTTGACAGAGGAACTGTAACAGGTCAGGTGTATCGGGACATCATTTTCCACCAATATGCCCGCCTTTTCAGGGGTACAGTGTGTCCCACCTTCCTCCTGATGGGTGATATCGCACGGCCCCACCGAGCTGCCATCGTGGAGGAATACCTTGAAACAGAAGTAATTAAGCGAATGGAGTGGCCTGCCTGTTCTCCAGACCTAAACCCCTTCGAGCACGTCTGGGATGCTCTCGGTCGACGTATCGCTGCACGTCTTCAAACCCCTACGACACTTGAGGATCTCCGACAGGCGCTGGTACAAGAATGGGATTCTGTACCCCAGCAGCTGTTTGACCACCTGATCAAGAGTATGCCAACCCGTTGCGCGGCCTGTTTACGTGTGCATGATGGTCATATCCCATATTGATGTCGGGGTGCATGCGCAGGAAAAAGTGGTGTTTTGTAGCACATGTGTTTCGGGACGGTTTTCTCAACTTATCACCAATACCGTAGACTTACAGATCTGTGTCGTGTGTGTTCCCTATGTGCCTATGCTATTAGTGCCAGTTTTTTGTTGTGCCACGTTGTGTGGCACCACATTCTGCAATTATCCTTAATTTATGAGCATGAGTGTTTATGAATTTGTAGTACTGTAGAATGTCGTATCTGTCATGGAAATTCTTTGACTATGTATACATATGTCGTTTATATGAACTTTTGAACGATGCTGTTTAAATTATGCTTGTGAATTTAAATAACTACTGGAATAATTGTTATACGGTGTACGTTAATTGTCTTGGTCCATTGTTACCGAACGCTGGGTTGAATGTAAAAGATGAGGGGAAGCCTCGCAGCTGCGGAAGTAGCTTGGCAGCGTGGAAAAGGTGTGGTTGCCGCGCAAGTGGCAACTCGCCCCTCGTGAAAGGTAAGAATTCTGGGCTGAGCAGTGCTGTGGTTAACATCTCTCTAGCAGTAGCGGATGATTGTGGCTCATATTTTTGGAATTTTGAGGCCATAAGAGCTGAAAGTCAGTATTGACGGTCCTCGGACGCTCAATTTCGTGATAATATAATCGTGGCATGGTTTTCAGCCCTATAAAAATATAATTACGACGCCAAGACAATCGTTGATAGGCCGAGGCCACTGTAAATTGTTCCGCCAGTACCACCAGCCTTCCACTGAATTGTGTATATTTGGCACTCTGTAAATGGATCAGGTATTTGTGAAATTTGGTTGATTTTAATAATAATCGTGGCGTTGTTAAAAAAAACTCTGTCTTTCACCCGTGATTACCCCAAATCACGAACCTGGACAGGAATCCTGGCCAAGTGAATTTAATTCCGAGTGTCCTAACTTATTATGGAAAGACTTATTCGGCAGCTTTAAAAATAGTTGTGACTGATTTCTAATGTCTGGAGTTATAGTGTTTAAAGCTCAGTTTTATAGTTTGAGAATTGCGCCACTTCCACTGCAGTTTTAAAACAATCTGCTGTTATTTTCTTGTACAAACTGCCTTACTTGAAAAGCTGCCTGAAAGTAGTAAATTTAATACGAAATGTAAAAGATTATTAGTTGTTGCATTTATGCACTGTGATCAGAACTACGAAGTTTTATCGGTGTTCGTTTCATGAGAAAGTGTTTCAACTTGAATTTAATGTGGTGTTGGCATTTGCACACCCAAATATACTATGAGTAGTTAAAAGACTGCTTAGCATGTTTGTTATTTAAAGAGTTTGTTGCGCTTTACTTAACAATTATTGACATGAATACTTACCACTTCTCACACATACTCGTGTAGCATTGTTAATGAGCATGGTTCTTCAAACCATGAAGCTTTAAGGGCCCTCATGTACTAGACTGCTTAGTTAATGAAGCAATGCATAGGCGACTTCAGAGCCAGTGTAGTTTGATTTGCATTGTGTGTAATTGCTTCAAACAGAGTTTAAGAAATAAATGTTTACAGTGTTAGCTATTGTAATGTGAGGTGGTTAATGCACAGTCATAGAGACCCTGTACTAAGCAATGAAGTCATAGAGTATGATCATTAACAGACCCGCTGATTTAAATCAGAATCATTTCATGCTCTTCCCTGTTTAGTATAGCTACTAGTTTCATGTGTGTTGGTGATTGGTTCTGTAAACTGCTGCATCTAATTAATTTAAGGTACGCGTTGTGGAGAGGCATATTTTACTGTTTGCTATGTCATTGGCCATTTGTTTGTCTGACTTACTATTTAGTAGCACATTTACCTACAAGGTTAGGTTACTGTGTTGCAGTATGAACAGATATAAAGAAAGAGTTTAGTGTGTGTGTGGCAAGGACTGCCTTCTGTTTTATCGTATTGCTTGACACAAGAATGCTTAATTATGCTGGCAACCGATATTAATATGTAATGTTACAGCTTGCTTTTGTGCTCGGAGAACGTCTGTTCCCTGACCCACTTGTTTACTGTTAGTTCAAAAAATGGCTCTGAGCCACTATGGGACTTAACATCTGAGGTCATCAGTCCCCTAGAACTTAAAAGTACTTAAACCTAACTAACCGAAGGACATCACACACATCCATGCCCGAGGCAGGATTCGAACCTGCGACCGTAGCGGTCGCGCGGTTGCAGACTGAAGCGCGTAGAACAGCTCGGCCACTCCGGCCGGCTCTGAATGGTTCGAAAAGTGGCAGTTGACCCTAAATAAGGGAAAGTGTGAGGTCATCCACATGAGTGCTAAAAGGAACTCGTTAAACTTCGGTTATACTATAAAGCAGTCTAATCTAAAAGCCGTAAACTCAACTAAGTACGAAGGTAATCCCGCGCGGCTCTGGGGTCAGTGGAAGGCGTCTGGCTCGGAGTTGTCTTTGACTTACCGATTTGTAACAGTTCGTTACGTCACTCTGCTGCTCAAACTGCTGCTGCAGACGCAGCAAGATGCGCCAGACCCACACGGCCAACACGATGATTTTCCCTCTCGGTAGTCCCATGAGGCAATCCGGAGTCCGGGCTTCGTGGCCACCACTGCCAGCTTCTCGTAACGCTGTTACACAACATCGTTCAAACTGCGTTAGGTGTTGACAAGGGCGTCTTCCTCACGTTAGGTATTGTTGACATATCAACTGTATTGTTGATACATCAACTGACCATGTTCAGTTTTTAAGGTGACTGACACTAGCGACCGTTACAGTGTGTATTTAAAGCAAACAAGGTTACATCACAATACGTCAACATTGGAAATAACGTGTAATCTTCTAACGATTTGTTGTCACTCACCTGGAGCATTAACCTTGTTCACGTTCTGTGCGAAGTAAAATATGTCAAAAATTTATTCGTTCTGCACTTCCACTAATTTACACTCAATCAACATTTCTAAAATTTTGTATGAGACGTTCCTTGAACACGTCTATCACCTCGCAGTTTGTTGTAAAAAAAATGGTTCAAATGGCTCTGAGCACTATGGGACTTAACATCTATGGTCATCAGTCCCCTAGAACTTAGAACTACTTAAACCTAACTAACCTAAGGACATCACACAACACCCAGCCATCACGAGGCAGAGAAAATCCCTGACCCCGGCGAGAATCGAACCCGGGAACCCGGGCGTGGGAAGCGAGAACGCTACCGCACGACCACGAGATGCGGGCAGTTTGTTGTAGAATCTTCGCATACGTTTCACTCTCGCGTATTATGATCTGACTGGAGACTACAAAAAACTTCCTGCGCACGATTCGGCACGCATTCTGCAAACAATAATCTTGCGAAACCCAGCTGACTCAGTTCGTACACGACATCTGGACGGTAGCAGACACCGGCACTCAGATTTACGCCATGGTTTTTGACTTACGGAAGTTGTTCGATACAGTCTGCTCTGTCGACTAGTCACAAAATGGGGACGTAGAGAGTATGAGAACAGCTTTGTGACGATCGCAAAGTTCTTAGCAGTGTGTAATTCCTGGCAGTGAGAAATCTCTTGACTTAAAAGTAAGTTTGCGCGTACCCTAAAGCCATTCTGCGTGGACGAGGCGCTGGACGAGTTTTGTGACGTCACAGCGACGAATTTCACATTCCACAACATTGCGAACGTGAAAGCAGACATCTGCCATGTCATATTTCTACTTCGTCGTGACGCAAGTGTCCAATGAGATGAAATTGCTGTCTCACTTCACAAGCAGAACTTAGCTGATGCCGTATTGGATTGAGATGAAGATGAACTGTGTATTTGGTGGGTTTTTTTTACGATAACGTACCTGCTACGTATGTAAGCTGTACCAAACAATTGGCACACTGACGATATCTAGAAAACACTTCATTTCGCCGGCCGGTGTGGCCGAGCGGTTGTAGGCGCTTCAGTCTGGAACCGCGCGATCGCTACGGTCACAGGTTGGAATCCTGCCTCGGGCATGGATGTGTGTGCTGTCCTTAGGTTGGTTAGGTTTAAGTAGTTCAAAGTTCTAGGGGACTGATGACCTCAGATGTTAAGTCCCATAGTGCTCAGAGCCATTTCAACCACCAACCACCTTGTTTGAATGTAATGTCACCTAAAAAGTGTATCACATCAAAAGTTAAATTTCTGTGAAAAAAATATGCTACAAGTATCGGAAATGGCTGCAGCAGTGTTACGTGTAATTAACAGGTTAACAGGACTTGCTTCACCCGACCACAACTCGTTGGCCGGTGGTTCGACAGTCTCCGACGAACGTGTAAGTAGCAGTAAATCTCGTTTCTGTAATTGAGGGAAACGTGTACTGCTTGCTGCAGTCTTCGTCAGCGCATCAGAGCAGCTGAGTGTAGACACATGTGACATAGGTTTACTGTGCGTAAGGGAGCGCACAGCCTGCGACGGCCTTCACGGCGGCAGCGTCGCCGCACAGCTGTTTGGACCTGTGACTATGGACGGCGGTCTATGCTGGCCGCTCTCTGGTAAGGCAGCGTTTGCGCTGACCCTACCTAGGCCAGAGTTGCGCCACGCGTCGCGAAAGCCATGTTGGCAGGAGGTCCGGCCGCCTGATGTGTGTCGCCCGCCGTCTGAAATAGACAGGCTAGGGCGGGCCGCTCTAGGCTGGACTAGATCCAACTAGGCGCGCCCACCCGCCGACACCTGCCGCAGCCTTCCAAACTGGGAGCCGGGAATGCAGGCGCCACCGCCATTAATCACCTCTCTCTCCCTCTCTCTCTAACAAACTATTAATACGTTTTCTTGTGACAGGGAGGGGAAATAATATAACTTCACGGATTGGAAGGGTATCTGATGTTACTTCAGTGCTGCTAACACGAAAACACAAATAGCACTTATAATTATATTCTTCCCTGAGACGTTTGTGTCATTTATCTACGATAATGATTGAAGCGGGAGAAATGAATCAAAATTTGTGCTGCGACTGGGACTCGAGGCCACGTCTTCTTTCTTTGATAGGTAGAAATGCTAACCATTACACCACCACAACACTATGATTAACACTGTTGCACGAGCTACCCAAGTTGATTGCCATCCCCAGTACAAACATTAATTCATGTGTTCAGCTTACTTTCCCTTACATTGCCACTACTGCCACGGCTCTCCGGCCTTGGAATAGTACCTCAGCGTTGGACGTAATGGCAAAGTCGTTTACTAAATTTTGATTCATTTCTTCTGCTTCAATCATTATCGTAGATAGTTACTATTAAAATCAGTCTTGATCACAAAATTATTTATTCTGGTAACCGGTTTCGACGAAGCCTGTGGTCATCTTCAGACCAAAATGCTGTATGAGCAGGAGCCTCCTTCTGGTGGTGACTAGAAGGAGGCTCCTGCTCATACAGCATTTTGGTCTGAAGATGACCACAGGCTTCGTCGAAACCGGTTACCAGAATAAATAATTTTGTGATCAAGACTGATTTTAATAGTAACTATTAGTAATAACATCGATCTCTGTCTGCTCCCACGAGGTATTCAAAAGTGATTATCGTCGATAAAGAAGACACTTAAATGTCTCGGGGAAAAGAATAATTATAAGATCTATATGATCACTTATGGTACAGGACTTTCCCATTACGTCCAACGCTGGCGTGGAATTCCAATGCCGGAGAACCCTGGCAGTAGTGACGATGTAGGGGGAAATTAGCGGAAGATAAGAATTAATGTTTGTACTGGGGAGGACACTCAAGTTGGGTACTTCATGCAGCAATGTTAACCATAGTGCTGCGGTAGTGTGATTTTTAGCATTTCTGCCTAGCAAGAGAGAAGAACTGGGTTCCAGTCCTTGCGGCGGCACAAATCTTGATTCGTTTCTTCTGCTCCAATCATTATTGCGTAGAAACAGCAGTCTTTGGCGGGACTGGGAAACGTGGAGTGCTGATCAATGGAGTCGCATTGCGCTCAATGACGAATCATGGTTCTGCACTACTGCTGACGCTAACCATCGGCGAGTATGGCTTCTACGTGAGGAGAAGTCAAGTTATTTCAAAGTTTTGGAGAAGCACGACAGCGTTACCCTGACGACATGATATGGAAAGCCACCAGCTGCGACTTGAGGTCACGTGTGGTAGCGACTGACGGAACTCTGACGAGACAACGCTACGTCGCAGACGTGCTGCGCCCTCGCGTGTTACCTCTCAGGCGACAGTACTGCGGTGCCACTTTTCAACAGGACAATGCTCGCCCACACATGGCATGTGTGTCTATGAACCGCCTGTGTGATCCAGTGCCCAGAGAGATTGTCAGAACTATCTCTGATTGAACATGTGAGGGACCAGCTCGGACGTCAGCCGTGACCCGGTGCTGATTTCCGTGATATCGAGGACCAGTTAGAACTCTTGTGGTCCAGGTTGCCTCAGCAGAGGATACAATGGCTTTATGATACCCTGCTCTGCAGTAGCGAAGCCACGGGGGTGCGAGGGGTGCAGTGTGATCGGGTACCATATCCGTGGGGGCTACAAAACTTGCTAGGTTCTGTGGCAAGTATTGTAAAAATATATTTTTAATATCTAATAGTGTAACAAGGATACGACAACGCTTCTGCAATGGCCGGAGAGCATTCAGGAGTTCAAGCAAGAAATTGTGAACTTAATCCTGAGGAGTTGTTTGTGTCCTGTGCAAAGCATTTTCTTAATCTGTGCGGATAACATGTTCTTGCAACAGTTCCATTCTGCGTGATTTTTTTTAGGAACTTACAAAGTTTTTTCATTTAACTCAGTTTCTCCCCACAACTGGACGACATATCTGAAAAATGTTAGAGTCACAGTTAAGAGACTTTGAGATAGACAGTGTTCACAACAAAGCTAATAAACCTGCGTTTCAGTGTTTTAAGAAGATCAGTGATCCTAACGAGCAAGTATCTCATTCTACCATAATGATAGAATCTGAACAAATGAATTAAAAATTATATTAGAGCTGGGACTTGAACCTGGGTCTCTTTGTTTACAAGGAAGGTGTGCTAGCCAGTACACTATCACAGCATAATCCACAGACTACCCTAGTCCAATGCCCTCCTTAACACAAACTTCAATTCACATCTCAGGAAGGGTTCTAGACTACGGTATTCCATGGAGCTGTGTTAGCTGGACTGTTCCGGTGGTACAATGACTAACACACCTGCCTTGTAGAAAACGAGACGTGTGTTCAAGTTCCAGCCATGGCACAAAGTTTAATTAATTTCTTCAGCTTCTCTCATTATCGTAGATAAAGATGAGACTCAAATGTCTCAAGGAAAATTTAATTATATCACAACTATCTAATTCTTCAGAAGTTATAGAAACCAGGGAGCTGCTCAGACTCTGTTGCCTGTATTGGGTGATTTTTCGATTTTATATTTTTGTGTTGAAGGCATACTTAGACCAAGTCAATCATGTTTAGAAGTATTTGCAGATTCTTGGAGTCAGATTCGGAATGTGTACTTAAATCTAAAACTGAGTCATATTTGCAAACAATTTGGCAGCATGAGTCTACTTACCAGTATCCTCTTGCCTAGACGAATGATTAAGCAGAGGAAGGAGTGGCGTGGCTAGGTAGTTCGGCATCCAGTGCGCACTTTTAACTTGTCATCCCGACCTCTTTCCAACTGCTCACCTCCCATCATCCACACGCACAAAAAAATCAAGTAACATTTTTTTTTCTGGAGAAGTAATTTTTTGTTACTAGTGCTTCTTCCTCGGAAGAATCTTAAGTAAATGTAACTCATCCACGAAACAAGTGACTTGTAACGTGTTTGTTCGCCCGATTCCTGAGTATTGTTCGTCTGTCTGGGACCTCTATCAGGTAGGACTGAGAGAGGAGATAGACAAGATCCAACGAAGAGCGGCGCGTTTTGTCACGGGATCGTTTAGCTGGCGAGAGAGCGTTACGGAGATGCTAAACAGACTTTACAAGAGAGGCGGTGTGTGCCGGCCGTGGTGGCCGAGCGGTTCTAGGAGCTACAGTCTGGAACCGCGCGACCGCTACTGTCGCAGGTTCGAATCCTGCCTCGGGCATGGATGTGCGTGATGTCCTTAGGTTAGTTAGGTTTAAGTAGTTCTAAGTTCTAGGGGACTGATGACCTCAGAAGTTAAGTCCCATAGTGCTCAGAGCCATTTGAACCATTTGGAGGCGGTGTGCAATACGGAAAGAGTTACTAATGAAATTTCGCGACAGCACTTTTCAGGAGGAGTCGGACAACATATCACTTCCTCCCCTCATAAATCTCGCGTATTGACCACGATGAGAAAAATCGAGAAATTAGAGCCAATACAGATGCTTACCGACAATCGCTCTTCCCACGCACTACTCGCGAGTGGAACAGCGTTGGAGGGATCAGATAGTGGTACCGAAAGTACCCTCCACCACACTCCATTAGGTGCCTTGCGGAGTATGACGTAGCTGTAGATGTAAGTACTTGAAATACGGTGTTAACTATTTTCTGAACAGTTTTTATCAGTGGAAACCAATAAGTAAAACATATTTTTATACATAAGACAAAGGATTACAAATAAGCTAGAGCTGGGGATTTCGAATTATTTAAGAATAACGTACAAAAGCGATCTTGAAACGCGTGTTTCTTGACTAACCCGAAAACCATGGCCTCCAGGGAAAACGTATCACAGTACAAAATTTAAATACATTTAATTTCCTACAAAAAGATCCTGTTGATTTTTACTGGAGGTCTAGTAGTTTGCGTGTAGATAGCAAGAGAAAATGAAAATATAGCACGTGGTTTTTGAAGCGTTGTGGCTATAGATGAATCACGCTGCTTAGGCTAAAAGAAGTGGTATTTTAAAAATAAGAATGTATACTAGCCAGATAATAAGAGCCGTGCTACGCTAGGTTCTAAATAAGAGGACTACTTTCAGAGATAAACAGAGTGAATACTGCGCTCTTAAAAAATCTGAGTTCTTTTATACATAAGTGTGAATATACTCTGGAATGGCGTCAGCGCACGTACCGATCTGTCTCTGCCGTGACAATCACTTTTTTTTGTGTTTGTTTCTGAACAGTCATGGAAAAGCTTCTGGAGTGTTTATGCCGGTGTGTTTACATTTCGTGTCCTGTAACGTTCGCTCCGGCATGCACCGCTACTTCACTGTCGCCGAGGTGTAGGTGGGGCTGACGTACTGCAGGTTCTGCCTCACGTGAGGCTGTGTTCTTCCTCGCAGAAGCTCGTTCAGTGACGCAATACCCCTATTCGCATGTTCCACAACGCTAGATACACTTGCTAGCACTTCGCTATTCACACAGTGGTGGTGATGCACTGGATGGGAGGGA
This sequence comes from Schistocerca cancellata, assembly GCF_023864275.1. Taxonomy (NCBI): domain Eukaryota; kingdom Metazoa; phylum Arthropoda; class Insecta; order Orthoptera; family Acrididae; genus Schistocerca; species Schistocerca cancellata. The sequence goes on along the minus strand of NC_064628.1, from coordinate 8,384,389 downwards.
TTTTGTAACTGTCGTACCCTGGCCAGTTTGTCATTTTATTGCTGGGAAATGGTGGTAGCAACATTGTCTATTATTTCTTAAAATCAGAATTAAAGATGCTGGACTCTTCTGTCCATTTTACTGTTTTTCCAGTTTACCCACTGTCCATTTCAAGAGTTAGGCCCTAGTTGTTTCCTTTTGGTCTAAGATTTATTGGTCTCCCGTCAAATCCCTTTTACACAACCAGCAGGGGGCTGCACGACATCTTAATATAGACAAATGTAATGTATTGCGAATACATAGAAAGAAGGATCCTTTATTGTATGATTATATGATAGCGGAAAAAACACTGGTAGCAGTTACTTCTGTAAAATATCTGGGAGTATGCGTGCGGAACGATTTGAAGTGGAATGATCATTTAAAATTAATTGTTGGTAAGGCGGGTACCAGGTTGAGACTCATTGGGAGAGTCCTTAGAAAATGTAGTCCATCAACAAAACTCTCGGTCGACCTATACTTGAGTATTGCTCATCAGTGTGGGATCCGTACCAGATCGGGTTGACGGAGGAGATAGAGAGGATCCAAAGAAGAGCGGCGCGTTTCGTCACAGGGTTATTTGGTAACCGTGATAGCGTTACGGAGATGTTTAGCAAACTCAAGTGGCAGACTGCAAGAGAGGCGCTCTGCATCGCGGTGTAGCTTGCTCGCCAGGTTTCGAGAGGGTGCGTTTCTGGATGAGGTATGGAATATATTGCTTCCCCCTACTTATACCTCCCGAGGAGATCACGAATGTAAAATTAGAGAGATTAGAGCGCGCACGGAGGCTTTCAGACAGTCGTTCTTCCCGCGAACCATACGCGACTGGAACAGGAAAGGGAGGTAATGACAGTGGCACGTAGAGTGTCCTCCGCCACACACCGTTGGGTGGCTTGCGGAGTATAAATGTAGATGTAGATGTAGATGTAGAAGCTTATCCATTACCGATATTTTAGAAACCTTGACTCTTGACTTATTTTGAATAGTTTATTTATTATTCCATGAAATGGATTTCGAACCTTTTGTAGTTCATCTTCAGATGGTTTTTCGGAAGCTACATATCTGTAACGCTGGGTGCTGGCTCTGTGGCAAGAAGATGGAACTTGCTTTAACGTATCGCTATGAGTACTGCTTATCTGTCGATGGGGATGCAAGATTTTAGTTTTGTACTTACTGCGACAATATGGGCGGCTGTTTCCTGTTAGTGTCCATCTGCCTGATTCTAGTGCAATGGTCACTTTACATCCCACACTTCATCACTTCACACACATTTACACTGTGACAGCCCAACTTTGCCACCATCCAGCATATGCTACTGTTACAAACATCTTGCCACAAGGATATAACACAGGCCTACTTTGCTGAGAGATGGTATCTGTTTTTGTTTTCGTGTATTAATGCGGATATATGGGCAAATACTTTAATCAGAACCGACGTTAACATGAGAGCCCAAAACAAATAAATAAATAAATTACTATAGGAGACACTTCATGAATCTCATGTCTTATTTGTATTCGTATATTAACGTGTAATACAGTTAATTTATGAGCAAATATTTTAATCAAGATTCGCATTAACATGAATCTCCGGAAAAGAGTTATGTTATTTCCAATGAACTGCAGCTGTTTCTATCACCATGAACTTTATATTCAAATTTAAAACAATAACACAACTTCCAATGAACTGACTTATTTGTGTTCTTACATTAACATGATCTGGAATACTAGTAAAGGCAGACTGCGTTTTTTAGCTAGAGGTAATGTGTATAAAAATACTGATTTATATTATTAGTAGAGGGCTTCAACATTTAGAAATAAAGTGCAAGTTTATTTTGTGGTAAGTTATTTACGTTGATTCCAGTGTAGTTAGAGACAGGAGTTGGGTGGGGAGGAGTTATTGGGGGGAGGGAGGTTAGTGACTGGTTGCAGTTTTATGTATTTACACGCCCGACAAATGGTTCAAATGGCTCTGAGCACTAGGGGACGTAACATCTGAGGTCATCAGTCCCCTAGAACTTAGAACTACTTAAACCTAACTAACCTAAGGACAGCACACACATCCATGCCCCAGGCAGGATTCGAACCTGCGACCGTAGCAGTCGCGCGGTTCCGGACTGAAGCGCCTAGAACCGCGAGACCACCGCGGCCGGCGTGCCACAGCAACCCAGGAGATGTTTTGCTGCAATGAGATAACGCTCGGCCCCACAGAAGTGTGAGGACTACTGCTGAACACATCGTAAAACAGGGTTGGACATTGTTACCCCACCCACGCTACAGCCCTGACCTGGCCCCCTCGGACTTCCACTTTTTCGGGCCATTAAAGGATGCCATTCGTGGAAGACATTTTGAGGACGACGAGGAGGTGATTCACACAGTGAAGGACTGGCTCAGCCACCGGTACAAGCATTGGTGCCGATAGGGTATACACGTTCTGGAGGAAGGCCACAGAAAGGGACGAAGATTACGTGGAGAAACAGGGTGTTTGGATAAAACACCACTCTTTCGTGTGTGGTAATTCCCATTATGTTCAGTAAAGAATTGCTAAAGAAAAGAAATGCGATACATTATTTCCTGTGCAGCCCTCACACCTCTACGTACACACACACCGAAAGTAGCCGCACCACTACCAGTCAGTTCCATTCCTGTACCACTGGCAAACAGAGTCACGGAGAAACGACCATCTATATGCCCCGTAATGAGGCCTAGTTTCTCGTGCCTTATTTTCGTGGCTCTTGCGTTAAATGTACGTTGGCGGCAGTAGAAGAGTTCTGCACTCAGCTTCGAATGCCGGTTGTCTAAACATTCTCAGTAATGTTCATCGGAAAGAGCTTTGCCTTCGCTCCAGGGATTCCCATTCGAGTACCCGAAAGCATCGCCGTAACACTTGTGTGTTGTTTGAAGCTAATGAACTGCTTTCATGTCTTCCTTTAATCCGAGCTCGAACGGATTTCAAAGCCTCCAGCAGTACTCAAGAATACATGGTTCTAGCGTCCTATATACGGCCTCCTGTACAGACGAACCGCACTTTTCCAAATTCTCCCAGTAAACCAAAGTGGACAATTCCACTTCCGTACCACAGTTCTCACATGCTCCTTCCAGGTCTTGTCAGTTTGCAAGGTTACACCCATATATTTAAATGACAAGACTGTCAAGCAGGAGACTGCTAACGCTGTATCCGAACATTACGGTTTTTTCCCTACTCGTCACCAATAACTTGCATTTCCCACCAACTAGAAATTTTGTCAAAGTCTTCTTGTATCCTCTTACAGTCACTCAGCTTCGACAACTTTCTGTACACCTTAGCATCACCAGAAAAGACTGCTGCCCACCATGTTCGCCAGATCATTTATGTGTACAGTAAATACTAACGACCCAAACGTACTTCACTGAGGCGCTCTTGACGATAACCTCACCTCCGATGAACGCTCGCCCTCGACGATAACATATTGGGTTCTACTACTTCACAAGTCTCCCAGACTCTCACATATCTGGGAAGGAAGTCCATAAACTCGTACCTTCGTAACAGTCTCCAATGCGCCGCCCTGTCAAATGCTTCCCGGAAATCTAAAAATATGGAATGTGCCTGTTGCCCTCCATCTATAGTTCGCAATGTTGTGTGAAAAAATGGCAAGCTGAGTTTCGTACAATCGAAGCTATCTAAAACCATGCTGATTCGTGGACATAAGCTTCTCGCTCTCAACAAAATTTATTATATGCGAACTCAGAATGTTCAAAAACTCTGCAGCACGGAGGGGTGTGCCAAAGGCCATTTTGGCACTACTTCAACTGCTTCATTTGTTGTGAGCCTCGGAATCTACTCAGTAGATATGACGGTAAGATGTCGGGCGTGAGCCGGCTGCGGTGGCCGAGCGGTTCTAGGCGCTTCAGTTCGGAACCGCGCGACTGCTACGGTCGCAGGTTCGAATCCTGCCTGGGGCATGGATGTGTGTGCTGTCCTTAGGTTAGTTAGGTTTAAGTAGTTCTGAGTTATAGGGGACTGATGACCACAGCTGTTAAGTCCCATAGTGCTCAGAGCCATTTGAACCATTTTGCTGTGGCACCAGAAGCTCGTCTTCAGTTTTGTTAATGTGTTGACGTATGCTTCTGAATTAATAGTACCGCCTCTTGGCATCACTTGATTGAGAATGACACCTTCACAGTCACAGAACTACCGCCCGAAGTAGTTTCTTTGAATTTTTTACTTTGTGGGGAGTGGGAATGGTGTCATTCCATCGACTATCGTCTTGTTTCGGGCTCAAATTGTGAACCCATGTTTCATCACCTTTCTCAATCCAGGACAACAAGGCCTCCCCCTCAGATTTGCAGCAAGTCAAGCCAATTTTTTTTTTCTGTGCGATTTGTGATCCACTGTCAGACACCACGGGACCCATCTTGCACATACTTTTGAATATCCAAGTCAGCCACACTTCCTTTGCTGATTGACAGATGCACCGCCAACTGCCGAGTCGTAATACGCCTGTCCTGTCGAATGACAACATCAGCTCGCTGCAACACGTCAGCTGTGACAACTGTGGATAGTCTCCCTGACTGCAGCAAATCGTGGACCTCCGCCAAATCACCTTCTGATGACTTCACCCTCCGTGCCCAGCGACCAGCTGTGCTTCTGCCAACAGCAGATGTTCCACAGAATTTGCGCAAGCGTTTGCGAATATTCCTCACAGTTCCTTTCTCTGCAGTGAGAAATTCAATGACGGCAACTTGCTTGTAACGTACGTCACCTACAGACGCCATTTTTGAAACTGACTTGCAGCTACGCCATCTGTCGGAAGTGACGGAAACTTGGCGCGCTCATTCGGGAGACAACAAATAACACATTTCTAACGTTTCGCATTTGCTGAATTGTTTTCGGCTCAGAAGAAAAAAGTGCGGTGCATTACTTTCTGGACAACTCTCGTAGATGTAGCTCTAGTCCTCGGACTGAGGAACACAGCAACGATATGGTCAAAGAGGAGCAGGTCGTCGTGTTACTGGAGGGTCTGCCTATACGACACAAAGTGTGCGCTGGCTTCGTCGGCTGAGGTCGCCGCCTCCCTCTTTCCGCCCCTGGCCAGGTGTTCGGCCGGGCGCCCGGGGGCGGTGCGTGACCGCCCCCCCCCCCCCCCCCGCGCCTGATCCCGGCTGGTACAGACGCAGCCACCGTGGCGGCCTTTCCCTTCTCCGCTGCAGGTGGCGGGCCCGAGCCACGCCGCGCCAGGAAGCGGTGCGGCGCCCCTGAGCGGAACTCCGCAGCCCGGCTGAAACTGGACGCGCGCGAGAGGCAGCTGCCAACCCCGTAACAGGTGCGCAGCTGGGCGACAAATTCCAGGTGCCCCGCCCTGTCCTGCTGTAATCGAGCAAGCAGTACTAATAGGTAACGGTAATCTTCGTGACTATGCGAATGACAATACATTCTTCCTGCGATGGCGCAGAAGGAGAGACGTGTCAGTTCGAGACAGCTAATCCAGCACTGGAAACGAGCTAAGTCGATAGGTACACTATGTAAGACGTCGTGGTCTCCTGACCTTCATTGCTTACATATTCCGCCCTCACAATCGTATTCCGCACGTCAAAACCCTTCATTCGAACCCAAACTCGATAAGATAAAGTCAATATTGTATGAATTCGTGTAAACGATATGCAAATAACTAGTAAATCGCAAGTGCACACCGTGGTTGAAATAGTCGAGGCTGGCGTACACACATACATTCCAGACACGACGGTCACAGGAGCTTTGAGTTCGACAGAGGCAACCGCACGCCAGGAGGCCGGTCCCAAGCCATCTACGTCGGCCGGTGGCCGCCCGTGGAGCGGACAGCGTTCTCCCGAGGGAAAGGGGGGAACCACCCCCTGTTCGGCTTAAAAGTAAATTCCGCTACATTGTGTGGGAGCGGCCAGATTACGCATTCTTTACACATAGCACGCAGTTTCAGAGATTTTCACAGGGAGACAGCAAACGCCAACCGCTGATACTACAGATTTCCGGATAGTCGCCTTAAACGAAACGTCATTCTCCAGTTTTAGAAGAGCAATGCTGATTGGCAGACGATATTTCTGACGCCTTGAACTGAAGGAGTAATGGAAGAGACCGAAAAATATACCCCTTCACGTCTGGCGTAGAGAGGCGGTTCCGTTGTCGCTCTTGGAGCGAGGAACAAGTCTCTCATCAGTACTTCACTGGGAGAGCACCTCTGTCGAAACCGAATCGGAGTGTGACTCTATATTGAGTCCTTGCGATTAAGCGTTGTTCACTGTGTTGGCCAACACACTTATTGTGCGATGTGAACGTACAGAGCTATAGTTAAACGCCTGCAAGCGAATTTTTGAGTGGCAGTGGACTGGTTATCTGACCAGTGTACTACGCCAATAGTTATGCTGGGGCAAATAGGAGTCCTTGACTTCATCAAGGCGTAGGGAGAGTTTGATTGGCGAAGGTCAATCCAGATAGAACGAGAGTTATCTTATTTGTCAGCAGCGAGCGGCGCAGACAGCAGTCATCGCAGCTTACGGTCTTGTGCGCAACAGCTATTGCGAGCCCCATATTTCCTCCACAACAGTACACTTCACTGCATTTCACATGCGACAGCCTCGACTGTACTTAGCAACATTCTAAAAGATAATTTTTCAAGTTGAGTAGGCGCGCCTCTCAGCCATTCTGCCAAGTCAACAACACTCTTAAGCTTTGCATAGAAATTTCATTAGCGAATCCTATCCTTGAGAGGTAACTTCACATTCCGAAAAGAAGCAGGACATAACTTGTTCAATTCATAAGTAAAAGTGCCATTGTGATTTCTCAGAATTTTTGCAAAATAAATAATAATTTTCGTTAGTTTCATGTTTTTCTTACACTAACTAGCACTACTCCACTACCCAAGTATCCCACTAGTTACGCGAGAAATTTTTTCAATTTTTGTGTCATTTCCTTACAGTGGACGACTCCAGAAGATTTTTATTGCTGACAGTTTTTCAGGCATTTTTCTTTAGAACGTTAGGAGCGTCTATCTGACTTCTGTAGTAGTGTGGGGGTGGAAATTGCATCTTGCAGAAGGCACAGGGTAAAGGGTACATCTCAGATTAATCCGTTGCGCAGAATAACAGGATCTCAGATCAACCCCACGCTCACAACTATGTGATCAAATGTATCCAGACACCTGGCTGAAAATGACTTACAAGTTGTGGCACCCTCCATCGGTAATGATCGAAGTCAATTTGGTGTTGGCCCACCCTTACTCTTGATGACAGCTTCCACTCTTGCAGGCATACGTTCAATCAGGTGCTGGAACGTCTCTTGGCGAATGGCAGCCCATTCTTCATGGAGTGCTGCACTGAGGAGACGTATCGATGTCGGTCGGTGAGGTCTGGCTCGAAGTCGGCGTTCCAAAACATCCCAAAGATGTTCCATAGTATTCAGGTCAGGACTCTGTGCAGGCCAGTACATTACACGAATATTATTGTCGTGTAACCACTCCGCCACAGGCCGTGCATTATGAACAGGTGTTCCATCGTCCTGAAAGATGCAGTTGCCATCCCCGAATTGCTCTTCAACAGTGCTTAAAACATCTATGTAGGCCTGTGCTGTGAGAGTGCCACGCAAAACAACAAAGGGTACAAGTCCCCTCGATGAAAAACACGACCACAGCATAACACCACCGCCTTAGAATTTTACTGTTGGCACTACACATGCAGGCAGATGACGTACACCAGGCACCCTGCCATCGAATCGCCACATTCTGTACAGTGTTTCGTCACTCCACACAACGTTTTTCCACATTTCAATCGTCCAATGTTTCGCTCCTTGCGCCAAGCGAGTCGTCGCTTATCAGCAGCCGCTCGACCATGAAATCCAAGTTTTCTCAGCTCCCGCCCAACTGTCACAATACGTTCAGTGGATCCTGATGCAGTTTGGAATTCCTGTGTGATGGTCTGGGTAGATGTCTGCCTATTACACATTACGACCGTCTTCAACTGTCGGCGGTCTCTGTCAGTCAACAGACGAGATCGGCCTGTACGTTTTTGTGCTGTACGTTTGCCTTCGCGTTTCCACTTCACTATCACATCGGAAACAGTGGACCTAGGGATGTTTATGAGTATCGAAATCTCGCGTACAGACGTATCACACAAGTGACACCCAATCACCTGACCACGTTCGAAGTTCGTGAGTTGCGCGGAGCGCCCCCTTCTGCTCTCTCACAGTGTCTAATGACTACTGAGGTCGCTGATATGGAGTACCTGGCAGTGGGTGGCAGCACAATGCACCTAATATGAAAAACGTAAGTTTTCGGGTGTCCGGACATTTTTGATCAGATAGTATGTGAACAGAAATGAGGAAAAATTGAACTTTATCGTCGCTCGACTGAAGATAACACAAATTCCAGTAAACACATTCTTGTAATAAATTGATTCACCTCCAGCTTGCACATGGAGTTGCTCCCTGGACCACTGTACGAAGTGAAATGATAATTAAATGAAGATCTTAAGCTGTCGACAGATGTTGATTTACATCAACGGGGACAGTTGAAAATGTGTGTCCCGACCAGGACACGAACCCGAGATCTCCTCGACACATGGCACACGCTCTATCCATCTGAGCCACCGAGAGCACAGGGGACAGAGCGACTGCAGGGACTTACCCCTTGCGCGCTCCCCGTGAGGCCCACATGCCCAACTTAGTGTCCACACACTACATTCGTGGTGCCCCTGCCCATTACCCTCATAACTCGCGGAAGACAATCTGACCGAGTCCCGTAAGAGTTCGGGCAATGCGTGTGCATCCGCACAGAAGAAGAAGGTCAATGGCGGGTTGGCCTTCACTGTATGAAGATGGTATCTGTTCTGTCGGACATGTACGAAAGAACAGATACCATCTTCATATTGTACGAAGTGTCGTTCCCTAGTCTCTACGCCAGTACTATTTCGTCCAACGAAGTTATGTTCCACAGACAGCTACAATGTTATATTGAAAGGGTACAGTACCGCCCAACATTGAAAATAGGTACAACATACTTCATTATTTTTGTCAGAACAACACATTTTTTTCTAATAATAACTCAATTTCAATTAATACAGTGAAGCTGGATACCAGTGCAGGAAAGAATGACAATTTATTTATTTAATTGATCACATGTGCACTCCCACAAAATAAATCCCTACATCCAGTTTGGTGAGATCTGTGAAATGAATGAATGTATGGTCGTCTGCTAACCGCAGATAGTGAATGTGATCATCTTTGAGACGATCCTTTGGCCACCTTTGGTGGGACCAAAGAGATGAAATTTACCTGAGCTTTGAGCGCCTGAAATGTGGCTGACCAGTACGGTAGCAAGGCGCTCCCCCACTTCGGCAGAGGTGCGAGAGGACCTGAAGAACGGCCATGTTTCAGCACGATGCCGCTGGATCTTGTGCTGTTAAGACCTGTCTTTGGTCCGTAAAGACAAAAGAGTGGAGACATGGTATGCATGTGGAATATTTAAGAGTAGTTTGAAATAATAATTTCTCTATTTCAGGAACTTTTGTGGGGAGAATTAAATGTCAGGCAGGTAATATTAATGGGATCGTAGTAATTTTCGGAAGTGACCAACGGTCACAATGAAACCACGTGTAGCAATAAGTTGAAATACTACCGTGTGCTTAAGTTAAGCTGAATTGATAAAAGCCGTTAAATAAAAAAAAAGAAAATGTGGTATTGCCAGTGCGTAGTGAACAGTCAGAGTAGTGTAAATTACTAAAAGTGATATGTGCGTTTCCGTTGCGTATTATTCATACAGGAGGATAATTTGTAACTTAATTCTGAGTACGAGAGTTCATGTTACTCGATAAATAAGAATGAATCCACTCGCTTGGTAGACCACTCATCTTGCAGGCCTGACCGCTTGATGCCACAGTATGAGCAAGGCATGTGGGTGCCGCTCAATATAAATATGCGCGCATTCGTGGCTGTAGTCAGTGAAGGAACGAGGGGCGTTCAATGAGTAATGCAACACTTTTTTTTTTTAGAAAGCATGTTAGCATTCCGGTACACCATACTATTCCCCACTCTTTTCGCTGCAGACCCATACCTTTCAACATAATCTCCGTTTAATGCAACGGCCTTGCGCGACCTTACTGGGAAGGCCTGTATCCCCTCATGGTACCACCCTACTGGTCGACGTGGGAGCCAACGTCTTGTTGCATCAATAACCCCCCCCTTCATCCAGGTACTGCTTCCTGTAAAGAGCATCCGTCATTGGGCCAAACAGATAGATGCCGGAATATGCGAGATAAGGGCTGTAGAGTGAATGAAGTTTTGTGAGCCTTTCTCGGGTGCGGAGACTTATCAAAGGCCTCGCGTTGTCATCCAGAAAGAGAAGTTCGGTTACGCTTTTGTGGTGACGAACGAGTTCACGTCGTTTATTCGGTTTCCAGAGGTTACCACAATACGATCGATGTTTCGACCCCTCTGGGGGCATCTTGTCTTGTTTTCCCGGTTAGATGAACACTGTAAAAGATCAGCGCTTTTTGTGAAGAAGTAAGGTTGTTAGGTTAAACTATTCTGGCTACAAGTTGCAGCGTGGTGGAGTCGGTCGTCTGTGTAGTCGTTAACGCTATCGTTCAGTCCACCTACCTCGATAGCATTCTTGCCGACGTCCCTTCACCCTGTGGTAGCAGATACGTGCTAGGCAGTGTAAAGCAGCGTTGATGAAACCACCACCTAGTACCTGCCATACAGAGGCCGAGTAACTATAGTTGAAAGTCAGTTCCCAGAAGTTCATGATTAAAAAATAGGGCGTTCGGAATATTCAGTCTACTTGCAGAAAAGCGTTTAAAATTAGATTAACTCTGTTTTTTTTATTCATAGTGAAACACATGAAATGGCTATTAAGTCCGCTTTTAATATGGTGAAACGTTATCATTGAAAGTTCACTGTCTGCATAACAAATATTCACTTGAAAAGCAGCCAGAATTTTGGCAAGTCCAAACCGACTAATTTTCACGTTCTACCAGTCACAGACTCACAAATATTCGCGAGCTAAACATTCGGTCATTTCAATGGTCTTCTTCGTAACAAGTGCTCGCCAAAATATTCCGTACAGAGTACGAAACACGCCACACGCAGTTGTAACTACGACTAGAAAGTTCACACGCTTATATCTCTCAAACTATTTTCATTTTCATTAAAATGTTCATAACTCCACTCGCTTGAGTCATGATATGTTCTAACAGAAATTAGCTAACCATTTCCTCACCTTACAGAGTATTTTAAGGAGCCTCCTTACATCGTGTTATCCATAGGGCGGCTAGCAAGTGACTCTCTCCAGGTACTCTCCTCTCTGCCCACTCCTCTATTAGCGCGGCAACAGCTTATTCTGATTGGCTGTTGATCTAAACGACCAATCAGAAACTTCCTTCCTGATCATTCTCGCGGCAAATCTTGTCTTACTAATCACTAATTTGATAGTAATTGTTGTTGTTGTTGTTGTGGTCTTCAGTCCTGAGACTGGTTTGATGCAGCTCTCCATGCTACTCTATCCTGTGCAAACTTCTTCATCTCCCAGTACCTACTGCAACCTACATCCTTTTGAATCTGCTTAGTGTATTCATCTCTTGGTCTGCCTCTACGATTTTTACCCTCCACGCCGCCATCCAAAGCTAAATTTGTGATCCCTTGATGCCTCAGAACATGTCCTACCAACCGGTCCCTTCTTCTTGTCAAGTTGTCCCCGACTCTATTCAGTACGTCCTCATTAGTTATGTGATCTACCCATCTAATCTTCAGCATTCTTCTGCAGCACCACATTTCGAAAGCTTCTATTCTCTTCTTGTCCAAACTATTTATCGTCCATGTTTCACTTCCATACATGGCTACACTCCATACAAATACTTTCAGAAACGACTTCCTGACACTTTATACTCGATGTTAATAAATTTCTCTTCTTCAGAAACGCTTTCCTTGCCATTGCCAGTCCACATTTTATATCCTCTCTACTTCGATCATTATCAGTTATTTTGCTCCCATATAGCAAAACTCATCTACCATTTTGACTGTCTCATTCCCTAATCTAATTCCCTCAGCATCACTCGACTTAATTCTACTACATTACATTATCCTCGGTTTGCTTTTGTTGATGTTCATCTTATATCCTCCTTTCAAGACACTGTCCATTCCGTTCAACTGCTCTTCCAAGTCCTTTGCTGTCTCTGACAGAATTACAATGACATCGGCGAACATCAAAGTTTTTATTTCTTCTACAACCCTGTCTTACTCCCTTCCCAACCACTGCTTCCCTTTCATGCCCCTCGACTCTTATAACTGCTGTCTGGTTTCTGTTCAAATTGTAAATAGCCTTTCGCTCCCTGTATTTTACCCCTGCCACCTTCAGAATTTGAAAGAGAGTATTCCAGTCAACATTGTCAAAAGCTTTCTCTAAGTATACAAATGCTAGAAACGTAGGTTTCCCTTTCCTTAATCTTCTCCCAGTTTTTCCATTCGTCTGTAAAAAATTCGCGTTAGTATTTTGCAACTGTGACTTATTAAACTGATACTTCGGTAATTACCACATCTGTGAAAACCTGCTTTCTTTGGAGTTGGAATTATTACATTCTTCTTGACGTTTGTGGTATTTTGCCTGTGTCATAATTCTTGCTCACCAGATGGTAGAGTTTTGTCAGGACTGGCTCTCTCAAGGCCGTCAGTAGTTCTAATGGAATGTTGTTTGTCTACTCCCGGGGTCTTGTTTCGACTTAGGTCTTTCAGGGCTCTGTCAAACTCTTCACGCAGTATCATATCTCGCATTTCATCTTCATCTACATCCTCTTCCATTTCCATTATATTGTCCTCAACAACATCACCATTGTATAGACCCTTTATATACGCCTTCCACCTTTCTGCTTTCCCTTCTTTGCTTAGAACTGGGTTTCCATCTGAGCTCTTGATAGTCATTCAAGTGGCTCTCTTTTCTCCAAAGGTCTCTTTAGTTTTCGTGTAGCCAGTATCTATCTTACCCCTAGTGAGACAAGCCTCTACATCCTTACATTTGTCCTCTAGCCATCCCTGCTTAGCCATTTTGCACTTCCTGTTGATCTCATTTTTGAGACGCTTGTATTCCTTTCTGCCTGCTTCATTTACTGCATTTTATGTTTTCTCCTTTCATCAATTAAATTCAGTATTTCTTCTGGTACCCAAGGTTTTCTGCTAGCCCTCGTCTTTTTACATACTTGATCCTCTGCTGCCTTCACTACTTCAGCCCTCAAAGCAACCCATTCTTCTTCTATTGTATTTCTTTCCCCAATTCCTGTCAATTGTTCCCTTATGCTCCCCCTGAAACTCTGTACAACCTCTGGTTTAGTCAGTTTATCCAGGTCCCATCTCGTTAAATTCCCACCTTTTTGCAGTTTGTTCAGTTTAATCTACTGTTCGTAACCAATAGATTGTGGTCAGAGTCGACATCTGCCCCTGGAAATGTCTTACAATTTAAAACCTGGTTCCTAAATCTCTGCCTTACCATTATATAATCTATTTGAAATCTGTCAGTATCTCCAGGCTTCTTCCATGTATACAACCTTGAACCATATGTTAGTTATGATTAAGTTGTGCTCAGTGCAAAATTCTCCGAGACGGCTTCTTCTTTCATTTCTTACCCCCAATCCATATTCACCTACTATGTTTCCTTCTCTCCATTTTCCTACTCTCGAATTCCAGTCACCCATAGTAATTAATGTCAGCAAAACTTCAATTTTTTGCTTTATGTTTCATGAAAATAAGCAGAGCGTGAAATATTTTTCAAATCGAGAAATAAACATATTCCGCCTCTAACTTCCACTCTGGCTGCTTATATACAAAAGCATGCCCACACAAAACGTACGTCACCTGAATCGTGGTTGCAACATAACTATCCCACGGTTAGTTGGTACAAGGTCTTACGTATGTCCCACATACACTCTCTCAATCCTTCTAATGCACTCACACAACAAAATATGGTGAAATAATAATTTTCACCGATTTTTGTATTATGTAATGCAAAGTGACTAAAGTTATAAAAACAAAATTCTAATTAATTGATTTTTGTGCACTGAAAACTTTGTAATAGCTTCAAATGATAATAAAAGTCAATCTGTTATTGTTCCTAACTTGGTTTTAGAAAACAAGCGTAGGTTTTAGGACGTTTAGGTGATTCTCTTTATCTCCGGAACTATAATAAATAAAAATCTGAAATTTCGACAGCATCATTCCATTAATAACAAAAGGCTGTGTAGCAACTTTCAACAAAATCTGATAATTAATAAGGATTATTTAGATTCGTGGAGGGTTTGAGTCTTCGTATCGAGTGAATGTTACGCTATGCCGTTCTCACGGCAGACAGCGTCAGCTGCAGCCACCGTACTAGACGGCTGCGTCCCTGCAACGAATGTCGTCTCGCAACAACTTGCTGCGTTACAAGGTGTGCGATAGACAGCGAAACAGGCAGAGGAGGAGAGTGGGAATGTTCATGAAACTATGAGGAGCCAGTGTCGGTTGAAGAAAACGCGTAATTTGTTGAGGGACTTCGTGGAATATTCCCGCTTCAGCCCAAATAGTTTCAAGAAATGCGATAAGTTGTGGCGCCGTCAATGTGGCGTCAGTAACGGGAGGTGCCTTTCAACAGAAGGGCTGTGAATGAGTTTCATTTAGTGGAAAACCAGAATCTCACAAATATTCTTAGACGCTTGCGGAATGTGTCGCGGGAACCTGTCAGTGAAAAAAAAGCACGGTGAGCCGTTGGGTGAGGCGTCTGTCATCATGGCAACAAGGTTGCGCAAACCATTCCGGTGTCCCGCGCACCGGCCGGGCGTTCAGAGCTGTGACCCCTTCAGTGTTGGACCGACACCCCCGGGATAACAAGGCCGTCCAGCAGTGTTAGTGACGTCACACTAAGCGGCCCACAGTCGACGCAGCAGTCCACGGACACCTCCGTACAGCCGCGCCTGATGCTAACGATCTTCTGTCCGTCATACAGAAAGGAGCCAACTATAATTCGAACCAAAGACCTAATTATATATATTCTTGTAAACAGCATAAAGGTTCATAACGAAATATCAAATATATATACGGGCAGGAATAGGTTGTAGAACTCCTCTGAAAAGTGTTTATCTTCAGTACCAGAATGAACATAAAATTGTCAGGTTTTCTAAACAGAAAAGCACTTTGTTAGTAACAGACAGCAATAATGAGACTTGCAGTTGGTGATTTCTACGTGGAAAAGGAAATAAGCTGTAGAGAGATTGAAAATGGTAAGTAAAGAGAGCCTCAGCCTTTTGCTCACATTCTTACATGTAATGCACTTGGTTGTTTTTCATTTCCTTACCTTTCATAACATTTTTAATATTGTTTCAAGAAGTGTATCTTCAATAGGAGAGTGAACTTCAAATTGTCAGGCTTTTCTTAAAGGAAAGAGCAGTCCCTTAGTATCACAGTGCAAGACAGAATCTTGTGTTCAGTGATGTCTATGTTAAATGAGAATATTTGATATCTATCTTTTGTTTCCATTCTTTATTACTGGGGATACACTTGTAAAAATTCTTGAAAAGGGCTGTCACCGTGAACATGTGAGTAAATTCGCAATAGTCATGTGTTTCATGAGATAAAGCGAACTCTTGTTACCTTATTGTAAACGAAAGTTGTGAGGGTTTTGCTATGTATGACAGTGCTGAAGATAATTTACTTTCAGTGTAATAGCTTGAAAATGTTAAGTCCTGCTGTCAGTTGGCATTTGTCACCACCTGTATGCGAGTTTTAAAGCTAAATAGTGTTCTGACAGTTATGAGATAGTGGCAAAGTTCCTCAATCGATTAAACTTATTCCTGCCCGTATATGTAATCGGTATTTCGTTATGAACCTTTATGCTGTTTACAAGAATATATATAATTTGGTCTTTGGTTCGAATTATAGTTGGCTCCTTTCTGTATGACGGACAGAAGATCGTTAGCATCAGGCGCGTCTGTACGGAGGTGTCCGTGGACTGCTGCGTCGGCTATGGGCCGCTTAGTGTGACGTCACTAACACTGTTGGACGGCCTTGTTATCCCGGGGGTGTCGGTTGGACCGTGCAGGCGGTCTCAATCGAGGTGATCGACGGATCACAATCAGGCGTCTCGCTGCTCAACTGGAGGACTCTATAGGCAGTGCTCGCACTCTCGTCCACCAGCTGGGATACTCAAAGTTGTATTCCTCGCAACATAACAGAAAACTATAACGAGCAACGAAGGGCAATTTCTGCGGAATTCCTTGCTTCTTACGAGACTGATCGTGACAATGTTTTGCGAACACCGTTACAGGCGATGTAACATGGGTTCATCACTTCTAACTGAGAAACAAAATGGCTACCCATGGAGTGCGTGACACCACCTCTCCTTCGAAGGAAAGGTAAAAGCCGCACCATCAGCCTCGTAAAGTCACGGTGACTCTGAAGGGGTTATTCCGTTTGATGTCCTTTTTCGTGGTGGAACGATCAACTCTGAAATGTATCGTTCTTCTCCCAGGAAACTGAAAAAACTGCTTCCATGTGTTCGTCACTACAAAAATGCAAGCAAACTTTTCCCCCTCCATCACGAAGCAAAGCCTTGCGCAAGTCTGCACCCTGGACTGTTCCTCCTCATCCACCACACAGGCTGGATCTCGCATCTTCCGACTTCCATCTGCTTGACCCAATGAAGGGCGCACGCCATGGGAGCAGTTTCTTGATGAACGGGAGGTTATCGATGGAGCAACACGTAGGGTCCGCAGTCGACCATTTGAGTGGTATCATGCAGCATATAGGTCCTCGCAGTAACGTGGAATAAGGCCGTCGCATTGAAGGAAAATTATGTTGAAAATGTTTTGTAGCCAAAAGAGTGGGAAGTACTATGTTGTATTGGAATCCTTGTCAGCGTGACGGATTGCCGACCTACGGTCCCGGGTTCGATTGCCGGTTGGGGCGGGCATTTTCTCCGCTCAGGGACTGGATGGTGTGTTGTCTTCATCATCATTTCATCCCGATCCGCCGCGCAGGTCGCCCAATGTGGCGTCGAATGTAATAAGGCCTGCACCGAGGCGGCCTCCCGGCCAATGACGCCAAACGCTCATTTCCATTTCCAGTGGAATCCTGAACAAAACCAACAGGCTCGCACAAATTTCTTTTTGTATTTCTTATTGAACGCCGCGCGGGGTAGCCGTGCGGTCTGAGGCTTCTTGTCACGGTTCGTTCGGCTCCCTCCGTCGAAGGTTCGAGTCCTCCGTCAGGCATGGGTGTGTGTGTTGTCCTTGGTGTAAGTTAGTATAACTTAATTTAATTAGTGTGTAAGCCTAGAGACCGATGACTCTAGCAGTCTGGTCCCATAGTCCTTACCACACGTTTCCAATTTTCTTATTCAACGTCCCTTGTATTATTCTCGTGCCGCAAATGTGTCAGCTTCCTGGTCGTTGTTTGTATTCCTCACACGCTGTGGCTGCGTATTTACTTCCTTGATTACGGAACCCCACGGATGTTGATAATGATGATGATGTTTGGTTTGTGGGGCGATCATCAGCGTTGTACAAACTCCCAATTTTTATACAGTCCATTTTCTTTCCACAATCCAATATAGTCACTTTCACAAATGATGATGTAATGATGAGGACAGCACAAACACACAGTCCACGGGTAGAGAAAGTCCCCAACCCGGCCGGAAATCTAACCCGGGACCCCGTGATCCAGACACAGCAACGCTAGCCGCTACACCACGAGCTGCGGACGAAGGCCACGGGACTGGACGCCTATGACCGTGTAATCTATTGAAATTACATTTATTCCTCGAAATCTCAATCACTTTTCAAACTTTCATTAGATAAGACGACTGTAGGCTTCTAGCCTCTTTCTTTGACGCAGTCAAGATGTGTACGGGGGATACAAGCAATGTCCTAATTTGACGGACACTCACGCATCATACTGCATTTCGGAAGTCCCAGTAAATCCCATAGAAAATGTTTGCAACTATTTAGAGCAGTGGGTCAAGTACAGTGATCAATAGCCTTTGAATACGGTGCCTGCAACATATGTAATCTTCAGTGAGTGTCTTCGAATGGATCTGGCATACCTGAAGAAACTTGTGGCTTCTATAACTAATTTCACAGAGGTAGTTGTTAAAATTAGAGCCAGTGTAACACGGCCTTAGCGAAGTGTCTGCTGCGGGTGACTAATTAAAGGGTGGGGCAAATAAAAGTGGCCTGGATGAAACAATTTGTGGCAGCATTAATGAAGGAGTAAAAGACCTACATTTACTTCCAACAGGATGGAGCAACTGCCCGTACAGCCGGCCGAACCTCGGAGCACATTTAAACAATCTTCACGCCTGACAGGATTGTTAGCAGAGGTCAGTCTGGACGTGGCATTAGCTGGCCACCCAGGTCACCAGATCCGTCAGAGAGCGACAACTTTGTGGGAGGAGCCCAAAAGTGTAAAGTGTATAGCAGCAGCCGTCATAGTCTTTGAAAACTGCAGCAGAACTTCTCTAATGAGACTACAGTAATTCCAGATGTGTAGCTTCAATCCACCTTCAGCAACTTGCCGGCCAGGGCTCAAAAATGCTAACAGATGAATGGTGGTCACTTTTGAAAGTCAGGTTAGTACTGTATTTCCTTTCCCCTGCTGTGTATCTTTGTACCCTCGAACTGTATTTGTCCGGTGTGTTTACCTTCTCATTCGGCGTCATGCTTTTTCTTCCAAATCGATGTTCTGCTGTACTGATGAATCGTAAATCACGGGCTACGTCTCGATGTTAACATTCTGCTTACGTGGAGATGCTCTCGCAGTTTTGTGTCCCCTTCCAAAGCGGTACCAGCGCCATCGGATTCTGAAAGTGCAATATTGCTGTCTATGTTTCACGTAATGAAGCGGGTAGAACTTTTTCGTGCTAATAATTCTTACATGGGATGCCGTTATGGTACGTTTATTAAAGAAGTGCCGTAAAATTAACTTGTTCACATTGATTATAAATTAACTACGAGAGGATGGTCTACAGTATGACTAGATCGAAAGGCACCCTATCGAAGACTGCCAACTGTGGAGCACAGTCTGGTAACTTGACGGTACAATCGGTATAGTTAGTATAAGGTCGTACATATTAGATTATGCCAAAGTCATTCACATATTTATTAATATTAACGTTTCCAAGGATTTTAAAATTACTGAAAAATAGTATTTATGGGCCATAGACTCCTCCTAACGCCTGAGTGGCAAAAGGCACCTTTTGTTAGAAAAAGTTTATTAATAACTGTTACTTGATTCAAGCCAGAATAAATGTATTTTCCCTACGTACCTCTTTGCTGACATCATTCCACTGGCTCTGAAACCGACAGATGGCCAACCACCTCTCACCTCTGCTAGCCAGCACGTGACCTACCACTCACTCCTTACCCCGTACGTACTACAGCACTGATAAGAGTCGCTTTGTGGCAGCGCGGTTCCTTTTGTCCGGCACCTATCTGTGAACTCGTCGCAGCAGATCGCCGGTAGGAAAGCCGAGCAGAAACCTACCGTACTGCGCCTCGCAACTATCCTAAAAATCGACAAAAGGCCTTAATTTTGAATGAAAGGGGGAAATAGTGGGAAAACTTCGGCATGTTCTGAAGTTTAGAATTACAAGGTCACTGCCAAGCCCGTGCTAATCCTAACACAATCACCCACAAACCCTTTCATTCACGTTAGCAAGCTTATGGTAAAGTATTTCCCGAAATCTGAACAGGTACTAAGCGAAGGTTGTTCTTCAATGAAAATGCTCGCCATACTATTAAGTTTATCAATGTCTAATGCACTCAAGTTTTTAGTGACCGATCTGCTCGGTATCCCACGCTGAGTTGCTGTCTTTTCTCATACACAAAATTACTTAAGAATCTTTACTTTGTAAAAAACACCGAAATAAATATGCCTTCAGTTTCGAATTGTACCTTTTTCCGAAATAAATATTTAACATTCTGATATTTTATTTACACTTTACGTTAATAACTATTTTCATTTGCATTAGCTTTCCTTTTACCATAAACTTACCTAAAATATTATGATACGAAGTTCCCCGTCATTTGCATTCACACTCTCTTATACATTTCTCATGCTAGTTGGTACAGCATTTGTCAGTATAATAATGATCTACATTTTTACTGTAGACCACATTCACGCATCATTCACACTACTAAAAACATATACAAAACTGTACAAACATAAATAAACAAAAAACTTGCAAGAAACAAACAGAACAGTTCACAAAACCCTCTTCGGGCCATCTGTCACTGTGCATGCATGAGTCATTCTCCCGATACACACGCTCTAGACAAGAGCGATATAAAGACGCCATGCCTCAACTTCACGTATGTGAAACAGCAAAACTGGGAATAAAGTAAAACGTGCTCTTATCTACAAATAAGGGGTTCCTTACAAATGGACATATTTTCAGCTGTGTAATCCAGATGAGGTAAATAGAAATGATCGTATGACATTGTTGGCCAGGATGCCCCTTTCGGGGGGAGTTCGGCCGCCGTATTGCAAGTCCTTTTTAAGTGACGCCACATCGGCGACTTGCGAGTCAGTGATGATGAAAATGATGATGGAGGACACGCAACACCCAGTCCGCTGTCGGGAATCGAACCCGGGCCCCCTGCGTGGTAGTCGGTAACGCTACCACTTGATTCTCATTAATAACTTTTCTAATTCGACAATGAATTTTAACAAGATGTGTCATGCATTAATGCCTAGGTTCATTTATCCAAATAGTGTTGATCTAACGTCTCCTCCATATCCTGTCGGCCCCTGTCCCGTCCCTTTGGGTCTAAAAGCGCCAGGTAATTTAGAACTCAGAAACAGATATCGACAGACAATAAAAACTGTTGCCTGTGTTACCTGGGAAAAGTTGTGGCAGATGCTTGTAGAGCTCGGTGTGGCGCCACAGTTGATACCACTTACCGTAAGTCCGTACAACAATCAACTCGACGCGATGTTGTCAAGTGCTGGCACGTCTGATTTCTCCGATGCATCTAAAGATGGCAGACAGACTTGTGTCCTATCCCAACTTAGAACATCTATGCCGAAAATGTCTTTAGGTAAGCTCTTGACTGTTAGGTATCTCAATTCGTAGAAGAATTATTGACAACCGCCGATTTGCTGATGAAACCGTGTATGTAGCCAGCAGCGAAGATCTACTTGCTGGACTATTAACCAACGTAAAGGACATTAGCCTATCATTAGACGACAGTCTCACCAAATCTCAACTTCTGATAATTGACCTAGGAACACAGGACCAACTCACTGCTCGAGTAAAGGAACTGGGAAGTCGTGCATTCATTAGCCTATCTTTGGTCAACCATCTGTGACACAGTAAGTTTTGAAGGTGAGTTTGACGACGCTAGGGCGAGTGACTGTGACGAAGCTCACCAAGATCTCGCAGAACAGAGCGACAAGGAAGGGTGCAAAGATCCGATGTGGTGAAACACTCGTGTTTTGCGTGTTCTCTCAGGGTAGTGGAAGATGGACCCCTCAAGGCCAGAGACAAGCAGCATATTGACGCGTTTGAGATTTGCCTCTAGCGCAGGATGCTGCGCTTAAAATGGACCGAAGGAAGTAGTAATGTGTTCGTTACTGGGGAGTTTAATATCTGCACTGCTTTCAAACAAACAATTCTCCAGTACTTCGGTCATATCTACATCTCGATATATACTCCGCCAGCCACCGAGCGGTGTGTGGCGGAGGGCACAATTCGCGCCAAAGTCATAGTTCCCTACCTCTGTTCCACTCGCGGATCGTACGAGGGAAAAACGATTGTCTGAACGCCTCAGTACGAGCTCTAATTTCTCTGATCTTTGAGTAGTGATCACTGCGCGATTTGCTCGCTTTGGAAGTTGGTGGTAATAACATATGCTCTAAATCCTCAGCGAAGATCAGATTTCGGAATTTAGTGAGCAGCCCCTTCCGTTTAGCGCGTCCTCTATCTGCAAGTGTGTCCCACTTCAAACATTCTATGAGATTTGTAACACTCTCGCAATGGCTAAATGTACCAGCCACGAATCTTGCCGCTCTTCTTTGGACCTTCTCAATCCCTTGAATCAGATGCAACTAGTAAGGGTCCCATATAGACGAATAATACTGTGCCGGCCGCGGTGGTCTAGCGGTTCTAGGCGGTCAGTCCGGAGCCGCGCGACTGCTACGGTCGCAGGTTCGAATCCTGCCTCGGGCATGGGTGCGTGTGATGTCCTTCGGTTAGTTAGGTTTAAGTAGTTCTAAGCTCTAGGGGACTGATGACCATAGATGTTAAGTCCCATAGTGCTCAGAGCCATTTGAACCATTTGAACAATACTCTAAGACTGGACGAACTAACGTATTGTAAGCAATTTCCTTTATTGTAGGACCCCACCGCTTCAGGATTCTACCAATAAACCGCAAACTAGAGTTCGCCTTGCCTGGTACTTGTGTAATCTGATAATTCCATTTGAGATCATTTCGAATAGTCACACCCAGATACTTGATTGATGATACCGCTTCCAAAGACTGGGCATTTATTTTGTACTCGTAAATCAATGGGGTTTTTCGCCTTGTTATACTCAGTAGGTTACACCTACTAATATTGAGAGATAACTGCCACTCATTACGTCACGCATTTATTTTCTGCAAATCCTCATTGATTTGTTCACAGCTTTCGTGTGATACTACTTTCCTGTAGACTACAGCATCATCGGCAAACACTCTAATGCCGCTGTCAGTACCATCAACCAGATCGTTTACGTAAATCGTAAAATCGTAGATACTGTGAGAAGAGATGAAGAAAATCTAGAAAAAATAATCATGGCAGGAAGGATCTAGGGGACGGGACCGAGGACTAGAGCTGCGAGCAGGCAGACCGATCAAATCAAGAAGAACTCCAGTCTACATGTTCAGAGGGTAACCGTCCAGGATGGCAACGCTTTGTCCATGGCATCACGACACTCGACAATGAGTACAACGACTTGTGATGTTCATGACATCGAAACAGCTTATTAGCTGTAATTTAAATTTTAGTACATGTTTTAGAAAATATCTGTGTTATGTTTTGATACCGTACAGTATTAGTTGCCTATCCACTCCTCCTCTCACCTTCCAACTCGCCACTACCCTTCATCCACGACACATGGAGCTATATGACGAACAGGGTGGGATTAGTATAATGATCGATAGAACTGTGTATGTTGTCAGAGGTTTTACTGCACGCAGAATGCTATGCACAGTAGTTCTACTCCACGTAGTATGGCCATGTCGGGTCGCCATACGTCCGACAGGTGATCGGCAAAATGTTTGTGACAGGGCGCAGACTGTTTACGACAGTGCTTTTGGATTTGGTCTTTAACATTGCATACGACAACAATATCATTTGAGTTACAACTTTATGGCAACTCCACAACCTGATGATGTTCTTCGAACGAAACTGGTCGTAACATAGTTGATATGCAATAAAACAGCTGAGGTGGTTTTCGTTAACATTAGTGTCGGCAGTGGTGTTCAACACGATCAAAAGAAGCTAACGACTGTCTTCTTTTGTTTTATTTTTTTTCCCCAATGGGTTGACTTTTTACAGCTCGTGATAATCAGGCACCCCTTGAATAATTTTGAATTCTAAACATTTTTAATGTAGTCGCGTTGAATAATGGGGTCCTCTGCCGGCTGTATGCGTCCCTCTTGTACGATATTTCGACGGCGTGACTCATGTTCAGGTGCTCTGCACCTCAGAGAAGATCTGAAGAAGACAGCGAACCACGCCGTGGAAATATCGTGCAGAAACGACGCTAACAACCAACAAAAGAAAGATTATTCAACACATCAACATGTCGGAGGGAAAGTGTGAAGAGCCGGCAGCTGTGGCCGAGCGGTTCTAGGCGCTTCAGTCCGGAACCGTACTGCTGCTACGGTCGCAGGTACGAATCCTGCCTCGGGCATGGATGTGTGTGATGTCCCTAGGTTAGTTACGTTTAACTAGTTCTAAGTTTAGGGGACTGATGAAGTCAGAGCCATTTGAACCATTCGAAAGTCCGAAGAATTATATTGTTAATGCATGTTGTCTACTGAAATGATGCTTATTAACGTTTTATTTTAATTTTAGATCAGTTATGTGATCATTACTGATCGAAACTAATTATCATGTGCAACACATTTCAAGTGAAACTCTTACAATAAACATTGTAAAAAAAGCGTTGCTACTGATCAGTTGTCTTGAGACAGAATTTGAATCCACCGCGAGAATACGAAAAAAGATCAAGATTTTACGTCAGATGGTGTCCAGGTGGTTAGAAAGTGAGCATGTGTTTGAGGGGACGGGAGACAAAATTGGCTGTGGTGATTCTGAGGGGAACACTCCGGCATGTATTTTAACTTATTTTTGGAAACTGCAGAAAACCTAAATTTGGATGGCGAAATGGCGATTTGAACTTCAGTCATTTTCAGCACGAATCTTCCGTCAATAACGGTCTCCGCTCGATCGGTCGAGAACCTGACTGTTATGAATGAAGAAAAAATAAGGGGCCCTATGTCGTATTACGACAAATTTTGTGCGGAAGCTGAGGGTAACAAGCCTTATCTTCTGTATACCTCTCTGACATTCTAGAGCCAAGGGAAACTTTGCTAAAAGCTGTAAGTGATACATCTGCATCGCATGCAGAAGAAACTATGGTAGTATGTCGTATGTCAAAGGAACCCAAGAAACTGTCGGAAATATATGATTGCTCTGTGAGCCGTACGTCGTTGACCGTACTGAAACTTCCCTTCAATTTGTAACAAGAACGTTTTCTGCCGTCTTTGACATGATACAGACGCTGTGCTCCACACATTGCGCAAATATATATATATATATATATATATATATATATATTGATAGATTGATAGATATATATATTGATAGCATAGACCTGGAAAACGGGAATTGCAATCAGTAGGAGTCAGAAAGAGACGAGTAATTACTAGATTCCTGAGATTTCCTCTGAATATTATATAACATTCTACACATGTGCATCGAATAGTTTAAAGTTACCTCTTCTAAAGTCTACTGCACGACTGACGTGTTACAGTAAATATATATATATATATATATTATAAATGCACTTATTATTATTACTATTGGAATTAAATACGAAGTCTTAATTTACAAATCTTGCAAATTGTAAGTCAGTGGAGACGTGAACTTACGTCTATTTTGCTTGCTTCACGCCGTTGAGATTTGCGGAATTTGGTTATATGCTTCTTCTTCCGCCATAACTACTTCTCATTTTTGACCGTGAATACAATACTGATCTTTATCGGACTTTCTATTCAGATGCAGCAGCTACTGTGACATGACATTAACATAATGCGCGAAAGACAAGACAACTTTCGTGGTTTTGCACTAAAAAGAACTCTCACACTTCATACTTTCATAAAAGTTATTATTCAGGTAACAAAATGTGTACTACACACTTCTCACAAATACGTCTTCTCCCCACGAGAACTAAAGACAAAGACTTCTGAATAATTGACAAAAAAATTGAATGGAGTTTCCATCATTTGTCATTCGCCTTTCGGCGTAGCAAAACTCGTGTTTTCCGACGCGCTGATGATTATTATGATTGGTTTTAAGTTTTCGTCGTAGCTCGTTGGGGCTTTTCCTTATGTACCTATACAACACGACGTCGTTACATCATGTAGTCAAGCAACAGTTGAGAAGGAAAATCTTTTACTGCGGGACCAGGTGAGTGTCCTAGCTCGCTGCATTCCTACAATTACTTTTATAGGCACAAATATTCTCGCTTTCGCCGGCGGGAGAAGATTCCCTAGCACTACGGAAATGGCACAGTTTGCTACTTGCTTGCATTTGGTAAACTCGTGATTCGACCGTTGGATAGCATTAGACATGGCTTTCTGTCGCCACTTACGAGCAACCGGTTTCAACACCGTGCCACTAGGCTCGTAATGATCGTGGGTTTAAAGCCTCTACTAGGCATCTCTGCATTGGTTTGTAGTAGGCACGAGGGCTATTTCATCTGTACAGAATTTAGTGTTAAGCCGAAGTAAATTTTACAGCTAACTGCGTCACTGGTGGCTCGACTGCATGATTTGCGTCACATGCGCGTTTAATTTCGAATTTATAGGTACGAACTTACTGTAACACGTCAGTCGTGCAGTAGACTTTAGAAGAGGTAACTTTAAACTATTCGATGCACATGTGTAGAATGTTATATAATATTCAGAGGAAATCTCAGGAATCTAGTAATTACTCGTCTCTTTCTGACTCCTACTGATTGCAATTCCCGTTTTCCAGGTCTATGCTATCAAGAATCCGGTTTCGATCATAGCATCATAAAAAGCAGCAAGAGACGAAAGAAACGTGGCGCGTAACCCTTGCAATTGCACTGTTGACCATGCGCACTCTTCCCTACGCAAACTATAGTCGGTGAAGTGAAATGCATTCTTTGAATTACACTAGACTGGATGTACTTTTCGTTCCATGGAGTCATAGTTACCAAATCTCATGAATGTAAAACATGTGAGGAAAACAAGAATACACAATACACATTTGCAAAGAAAAACAGGTCGCTAACGGAATGGTCCTCATGGAGATGGAATACGTAAAAAAGTCTTAAACTTAAAACTAAAAGTAAATAACAAAACAAAATACAGATTTTCCCTACACCGAAGTGCATGAGGTAATTCTTACGCTATTGATACCACGCATCATCACTGAAAAAAATTGGTTTAAAAAAACTGATCTACATTGATAACAGTCGTGTAATGAATATCTACATAAGTCCGATTTCATGTGACATTGGTTGACATTATTAATAACATTCATATAAGACAGTCCGTTCTACTCAGTAATTTGTCAGTGCAGTAGGAGGTGGTCAACAACAACTATTTAAGCTCCTCTTAAACTGAACGTTTTTAGTGTTAAACTTAGTGTAGCTGTATGCAAGTTATTGAAAATGTGTGTTCCTGAATACCGAACAACGCAGCCGTAGAGAGACAGACATGATCCAAAATAGTTTCCGTCCAATACCGCTGTGGTGTAACGGTGCCGTGCGCAAAGATATGGAGCGATAGTCCCTTCCCACATCATAATACCTACGCCATACCGATGACGAGCATGAACATAGTGTGGTGTGTAATGTGTTCGCCTCTCTCTCCACACTAACAGTTGCCCAACAGTGGCCCACAGTGAACCAGTATTTTCCGGACAACATGCTCCCTACACCAACAAACTCTTTCTCGACAATGACGTGGTTGAATGGGATGCATTTAACGGGCTTCCGAGCATACACAACAGCCTGCTTAAATCGTCGCGAAATGGTTCTGGTAGAAACACCAGCGCTACGCGTCGATCCTACTGCGATGTGGTGCTCCGTGTACAAACGCCCCCGCGCTTTCACCGGCAGTTTCAGTTTCACCGGCAGCAGCCATTTTTAATCACCAGTTAACACTTTTGGACACACCCATAACTGTGGCCACAGTAGCGACACTTTGACCGGATTCAGGTCGTTTAATTGCTCGTCCACGAGTGTAAGGACTCAAATGATGTCTTGCAGGTATGTTCCTGTACCACACGGAATGTCTCTCTAATTGGTACCAAAACAACCACCATCAGTCACCGTAATGCATGAAATGTCGAATGGGTAGAGAGTATCTGTGTAAAGGTTTCGCTGCAGTTAACACTAGGGCTGTTGATAAAATATCGATATATCGATGTATATTCAAGAAAAAGTCAATATTCTTCGGCCATATTTTCTACACCAATATGTCGATATTAAAATGTAAATATCGAGTGACAATATTTTTACTATACATTATTTTTTTCACAGTTTTCGGTAAATATTTGAAGCTGTTCTTTTCAAATTGTAGTAGGACATAATTTTACGTTCACCATGTGCAAGAATCTTACCACTCATTGAGCTTTCATAACGTCCAATCTTTGTCTTTGACCGTGTGAAACAAATACACACATCTAAAAAAGTTTTGCATCACCTCAGCTCCCTGAGTTCCGGAACCTGTACAGCAAATTGGAATAGAGATCAACATAAACATCATTGCCGCCCTTTTTATTGCTCATGAAAACCACACATTGCATGTTGTACCACCATACAGCGAGACCTTCAGAGGTGGTGGTCCACACTGCTGTACACCCCGGTACCTCTGATACCCAGTGGCACGTCCTCTTGCATTGATGCATGCCTGTATTCTTCGTGGCATACTATCCACAAGTTCATCAAGGCACTCTACATCCAGACTGTATGCGACACTCATAGGTGAAGAGAACGTGATGCCAATCCAGAAGCCGGCCGGAGTGGACGAGCGGTTCTAGGCGATTCAGTGTGGAACCGCGCCACCGCTACGGTCGCAGGTTCGAATCCTGCCTCGGGCATGGACGTGTGTGATGTCCTTAGGTTAGTTAAGCTTACGTACCGGTAGTTCCAAGTTCTAGGGGACTGATGACCTGAGGTGTTACGTCCCATAGTGCTCAGAGCAATTTGATCCATTTTTGAGCCAATGCTGAGCGGCCCTTTCGGCATGTTGTTGGGCCCATCTGTACCGCGCTGCATGGTGTCGTGGTTGCAAAGCTGGACCTCGCCATGGACGTCGGGAGTGAAGTTGCGCATCATGCAGCCTATTGGGCACAGTTTGAGTCGTAACACGACGTCCTGTGGTTGCACGAAAAGCATTGTTAAACACGATGGCGTTGCTGTCAGGGTTCCTCCGAGCCATAATCCGTAGGTAGCGGTCATCCACTGCAGTAGCACTTGGGCGGCCTGAGCGAGGCATGTCATCGACAATTCCTGTCTCTCTGTACCTCCTCCATGTCCGAACAACATCGCTTTAGTTCGCTCCTAAACGCCTGTACACTTCCCTTGTTGAGAGCCCTTCCTGCTACAAAGTAACAATGCGGACGCGATCGAATCGCGGTATTGACCGTCTAGGCATGATTAAACTTCAGACAACACAAGCCGTGTATCTCTTTCCTGGTGGAATGACTGGAACTGATCGGCTGTCGCACCCCCTCCGTCTAATAGGTGCTGCTCACGCATGGTTGTTTACATGTTTTGGCGGCTTTAGTGGCGTCTCTGAACAGTCAAAGGGACTGTGTCTGTGATACATTATCCACAGTGAACGTCTATCTTCAGGAGTTGTGGGAACCGGAGTGATGCCAGACTTTTTTTTGTGGGAACCGGAGTGATGCCAGACTTTTTTTGATGTGTGTATACGTGGCGTGCCGGTATGACTGGAATAACAAGATTACCGAAATAGAACACGAGTAGAATTAAATAACAATTTTTAACGCAACTAGTGTGATGTTTCTTCACATGGCATTCTCCAAAAAAACAATTGCTGAAAATGATGAACAAAATTCTAAATGACAAGATTGGACTTTACAGTGGGCACAGACGTGTGGGGGGAAATGATGACGTAATTGGTGCTCGGGGCTACCAACAGAGAGTACAGCGTATAGCTTCACCACGCAATTTTGACACAATAAGTGCTAGATCGTCGGCTTTGGCAAAAAAAAAGAAAAAAAACACGCATGTCGACAGGATGTGTTCGAACAGATCCGAAATGTGAAAATGTGACCAAACCGAATGACGGATGCATCGGACACCTTTTATTGTGCCACTTACATGCAGTTACCATTGATAGCAAAGTGGTTATCACCAAGTGTGAACGTGTATCGTTTTACTTTCAATTCTTGCTCTAAGGGAGATACGCAGGCTGCTAGCTTGTTGATGTACAGAATATCAATAATAAATCATTGCTTAGAAATACAGCCCCATTTCTTGGGTTGGTACATCTATATTATTACCGCTGATATGTCGATTCAGTTTTTTCTATATATCGAGGACCGATAATGATATTTTTTTAAATATTGATGTATTGGATTTCCGATATTTTTAAAAATATCAACAGTCCTAGTTAATATGTCGGACTCTCTGTATTTCCTTTTAATACCGTTGATACGATGTTCCGTAGCAACTGCTGGTTGTTAAATAGCAATTGTGAGCTATTCCTTGACAAGTGTCAGTTGTTCCTTAGCAATTGTGATGCAGCGTATTTGCGTTCAGAGCGTCAGGAGAGCCATAAATCTCCAGTAGGAACGAAAGTCGCAGTCGGCGGTGGCCTGCGTGGTGGTGTGCACGCGCCCGCTGCAAGGGACACAACCCAGAACCCAGCCACAGGGAAACCACCAGCTGCACCTTTCTCCTCTTCTCCGGCACGTACCAGCACATAGGCCGGCGGTGCAAAGCGAGACACCACATGATTTACTGCGTGTTTCAGTCAGCGTTTACTTTTCCCCGTACTACTCATTACTTTCTACACCACGGACTGTAGAAATTGCGACTCCAGGAAGGAAGCTGTAAAATAACACTAAACGTAAACACATCAGTGTGAAGGGCGTTGGTAGGGGGCACATATTCCCAGTGTTAACTGTACTCTCTGTTGTCTTCCACTTGCCTATGGAGCGCTGGAAAGCAGCTCCAGGCCTCCATTCGTGCGTTAATTTTATTATCGCTGCCCCTTGTACGATGAGGCCGTCAGATTTATTGCGTTCTTCATCCGGGTACTGATTGTTTGCATTTCTCCAACCAGTTTTCACAAGAAGTACGTCGACTCCCTTTTGCAGAATCCAGCCACCCTGATTTTGGTTTTCCGTGGTTTCCATAAATTACATCGGGCAATTGCCGGGATAGGTCCCACAACAAGGCCGCAGCAGAATACCTGTCCCATCTTTGTCACACTAGACCTGTAAGCATGTAGATTCTTGTGAATTACACTGCTTTCGCTTTTCTTAAAAGAAAAGTCCAATACTTTCTAAAAGCGGTCTACCTGTGAATAAAACGACTACTACTACTACTACTACTACTACTGCTACTGGAACAGGTCTATTGGGAGTTTGTTATTTGCATTTCTGGATTTTGTACATACTTTGGATGTCTCAAACGCTAAGCGACAATTTTGAATAGCTTATTATCCGCGCACGGTCTATGGTCAGAATAGCTCTGCCGCTGGGAGAGGTGTTTGCTTTGTCGTCGCTGCTTGGCAGCGAGGTGCGCGGGAATTGCATCGTTTGGTTAGTAGTGAGATAGAAGCCGAGCAGAGGACTTGCGGCAGTGTAGACGCCAAGTTATGTGCATCCGTGTTTGACTAACATGATATGTGTTTGAATTAGTGACTTAGAATTAAATGAGGTGTAATGAGGTTAGAAAAGAGTATAAAGAGGAATGAAGGTAATATTTTTATTTATTGGCATGCAGTCGAGAGTGCTTATTACCATTGTTGAATGAAACATCCATACCAGGGAACTTTAGACTTTTCATTAAAGATTGAGTAATTCTCACACTAATATATTTTTCATATTTATTAATGATTTGTCCAAAACTTGTGAGAGTAAGTGTTTGGTGTCGATGTTGCCCTTTATCAATGTTAATGGGTGTTGTAACATGAAACAAGTAATAATATATCAGATAACTTGAAAACAGTTATTCAAAGAAATATTTCACCTAAGAGCATTGTCCACATCCCCCATCCAATCATTTTTATTTAAAGCGTCTCACTCAGTGATGAGTATAAAATAGTTTACTTGTTGCCTGGAGCATTGCACCAAGCTCTCAGCATCTGTACCTAGAAATTTTCAGCTCCGCACAGAGAGCAGCAAGCACTGTGTTTCCGAGCAGTTACATTACGAGACAAGATATTTTCATTTCAGGATAGTTCGCTACGAAAATTATCAACGCACAGGGACCATTTCATAACAGCATTGTTAGGCAGATCAATGACGCACAGGGATCATATTGTTTAATTAAAGAAATTAACAGTGAAGTGCAGAATTTAATCAGTTTGCACATTTTTAGAAAAATTATAAAACAGTGCCAAATTCATGTTGCATTCTCGTAGACAGATATATTTTGTCTATCTCGCAGTTGGAACTGCGCAAAGTCACGGAAAGCTATATAACACCAATCACAACCCACCAACCAAGCCAGTACGATTTAAAATGAACAAACGAAAAAAATTTTAAAGGTACGTCTCACTACTACTTCTACCACTTAAATTTGATGAATATTTCTGTCACAAGTTCGTATTGACTATACTGACCTGTTGCCACCCTAACATCGTGTCCTTGCACTCGTATTATGTCTACTGTGCTGCTAATTTGATAAGGACTTCAAAACCCTACAAGCGGTACAGAATAGATCGTTCTAGAATGTCGTATGATATGTGCTTAAAATTGCAGTGAAGTCTTCCAGAATACTGAGTTGTCCATTAACTTTCCTGCCATTGATTTCACGCGTTATTTACATTTTATATTGCACTGTACAATTACTTCACGGTATTACCAGCATCCAGAGCCAACACGTATTAGCACTCGACTCGAAGGTATTCGTTTCCAATGGTAGTGGCGCTAAAATTATATTCGACAGTATTAGCATTTACATCCTCAGATATTTGTCGGCTGTATTCCAACTACAGTCTTCCCTTATAGTTTTAATCCTCTACAGCTCCCTCTAATGCCATAGGCGATACTCCCTGATATCTTAACACATATCCTGTCATCCTGTTCCTTGTTCTTAGTAGTGTTTTCCATATGTCCCTTCTTCGTCGATTCTGCGGAGAATCTCCTCATTCCTTACCTTATCCGTCTAGATAATTTTTCAACATCCTGCTGCAACACCATATCTCAGACTCTGATTCTTTTCGTTTTTCGTCTTCCAACAGTGAATTACTCACTACCGTACAATTATCTGCTCCAAAGTTATGTTCTCAGAAATTACATCGTCAAATTATGGCGTGATTTGGTACTAACAGACATCGTTTGGGCCGGAATGCCCTATTTGCCTGTACTTGCCTGCTCTTTATTTTCACTTTTCTTCGTCCGTCATACGTTATTTTGCCTCCAAAGCAGTAGAATTTTTTAACTTCGTCTGCTTCGTGGTTCCCAATATTGATGATAAATCTAGCGAAAATGTCATTTCCGCTACTTCTAATTACTTAGTCCGTTTTCATGTTTACTCTCAATCCACATTCTGCACTCATTCGCCAGGTCCTGTAATTCACTGAGGGTAGCAACATCGTTACCGAATCTTATCACTGATATCTGTTCACACTGAATGTGCTCTCCTTTTATTGCCGTCATTGATTATTCGATGTATGGCAGGGCGATAAACTGCATCCCTATCTTACATACTTTGTAATCCGAGTACTTTGGTCTTGGTCTTCCTGTCTATTTTTTCCTCTTGTTTCTTGTGCATACTGTGTGTTTCTCATCCTCCCCTATAGCTTACTCCAATTTTTATCATAATTTCGAACGTCTTGCACCGTTTTAGATTGTGTAGTTCGAGAGATCTTATGAACGTCTCTTAATTTTGTTTCCGTTATCAAGTGCAACGTGAGAGCTAGTGTTCTGATGCCATTACCTTTGTGAAAGCCAAACTGACCATCTAAAGGATCCTCAGTCTTCTTTTCCATTGTTCTGTAGATTATACTTGTCAGCAAACTGCACGAACTATTAAACTGATCGTGTCATAGTCCTCGCATTAGCTAAGCTCCTTTTCTTAGGAACGTATTTTTCCGAGAATCGGATCGTATGTGCCCCTTGAATCATAGATTATGAAAACCAACTTGAATAGTTATTTGGTTCCCACATCCCCAGTGATTTTAGAAATTTCTAAGAATTTTTTTGTATGACTTTCGCCAAAGCTGTGTTAATCTCTATATTACTGAATATCTTCTGTCTTTCATATCGACTCCTATTTCTCTTTCTATCACGTCAGACACGTGCTCTCCCTCACAGAGACTCTTTCCATCAACCTGGTCTGTCCTCAGCGCTTAACAGTGGAATTCCCATTGATACCATTGCCTCTAACTTTAGCGAGCGTTGTTTTGACTTTTCTGTATGATGAATCAGTCCTTTCCGACTATTATCTCTGTTTAGATTTCTAATTTTTTTTGCATCCATTTCACCTTGCCTTCCCCCTTCTTCGTAATTATTTCATTCCTAAGTAACTTACACTGCTGTGTTCCTGCCTATCGTTGAATAATTTGATTCTTACTCTGTTCGTCGATCAGCTTAAGTATTTTTTCTATTACGCACGTTATCTTCGCAACTATTTCTGTGTACCTATGTCTGTCTGTCCAACTTCTCTAGTTTTTTATTTTCATTATTCTTGAACTGAACTACCTGTTGTGGTATTAATTATCGCTATATCTACAACATTAAAGAATTTCAAACGCATCTCATCATTACTTCTGTTTCCCACGTCCTTCCGCAATCATTCTTCTACAAGTTTCCAGAATGAGATTTTCACTCTGCAGCGGAGTGTGCGCTGATATGAAACTTCCTGGCAGATTAAAACTGTGTGCCCGACCGAGACTCGAACTCGGGACCTTTGCCTTTCGCGGGCAAGTGCTCTACCATCTGAGCTACCGAAGCACGACTCACGCCCGGTCTCACAGCTTTACTTCTGCCAGTATCTCGTCTCCTACCTTCCAAACTTTACAGAAGCTCTCCTGCGAACCTTGCAGAACTAGCACTCCTGAAAGAAAGGATATTGCGGAGACATGGCTTAGCCACAGCCTGGGGGATGTTTCCAGAATGAGATTTTCACTCTGCAGCGGAGTGTGCGCTGATATGAAACTTCCTGGCAGATTAAAACTGTGTGCCCGACCGAGACTCGAACTCGGGACCTTTGCCTTTCGCGGGCAAGTGCTCTACCATCTGAGCTACCGAAGCACGACTCACGCCCGGTCTCACAGCTTTACTTCTGCCAGTATCTCGTCTCCTACCTTCCAAACTTTACAGAAGCTCTCCTGCGAACCTTGCAGAACTAGCACAGTTTTTTTTTTTTTAATTGTGGATAAGTACTTACAGTTTGTTGGCATCTATGTTTTCTCTCATCTCTTCTGGAGGTAGTACTATCACTTCACTTCCGAAACATAGGCACATTTTTATATTTAGAACTTTTTCCTTCACCTTGTTATACTTATTTTTG
The DNA here is from genome assembly GCF_023864275.1 of Schistocerca cancellata. Taxonomy (NCBI): domain Eukaryota; kingdom Metazoa; phylum Arthropoda; class Insecta; order Orthoptera; family Acrididae; genus Schistocerca; species Schistocerca cancellata. The sequence continues at coordinate 8,349,401 of NC_064628.1, read as the reverse complement.
TGATGTGCTATTACTATTTTCGAAATTTAAAAATGTGCTTATGTTTCGGAAATGAAGTGGTAATCCTACCTTCAGACCAGATGAGAGGAAACACATATGGCAACAAACTGTAAGTAATTCCCTATTTACATGAAGAAAACGCGACCTGAACCGTTTGATAATCAAAAAATAACACATATCAAAACAGAGCTTTATCGTTCTAGATGCTACTGAAGATGCCCTACAGTAGAGAGAGGCGAAACGCCTGTGGGATAAATAAATTGCAGTTGCATCAAGAAAAGGCGGTTTTATTTACAAAACAAAAATTTCTGTGCTTGCTGCAGAGGATGGCCATGGAAACAAACTCGTGAGGGGAACAAAGTTTACTGATTTTGGCAGTATCTCAGATGCCAGCCAGTCGGCTTCTCGTAATAGCGCCCGAGCATGTTTTGAAGCCGAAGTTGTATGGTAGAAATAGAATTAAAACATTGTACTTCTTTTTTCTGGACAAAATGCGCAATGTGTGGCTACGCTTCACACAAGGTGAACATGTATTTAGTAAATCAACAATGGCAGCGAAAGGCTCCCGGCATAACCATCCGTACCATTACTGCCAACAGCCTTATCAAAGCGTTTCTAGGCGCCTCAGTCCGGAACCGCGCTGCTGCTGCGGTCGCAGGAGGTTCGATGTTTACCTTTACCTCTATCGATTTAGCCGGCCGGAGTGGCCGAGCGGTTCTAGGCGCTTCAGTCTGGAACCGCGCGATTGCTACGGACGTAGGTTCGAATCCTGCCTCATGCATAGATGTGTGTGATGTCCTTAGGTTAGTTATATTTGAGTAGTTCTAAATCTAGGGGACTGATGACCTCCGGTGGTAAGTACCATAGTGCTCAGAGCCATTTGAACCTTATCAAAGAAGGCGGAGGAGCCTCATGACAGTATCTTGCCCTTGGGGTCTAAAACAGCCCATAAGAGGCGGAATCATGCAATCTAAGCAGCTAAATAACCCGTCACGGACGGAGCAAGGAACACATAAAAAGTAGGTTCGCACTGACAAAAATGGCATTCCTGGCAAAGAGAAGACTATAGCACCAACATATACCTCAGATTGATGCATAAATTTCTGAGAATATATGTTTGGAGTACAGCATTTTTTACTATTGAAACACGGAGTGTGGGGAAACCGGACCAGAACAGAATCGAAGCGTTTGAGTAGTGGTGTTATAGACTAATGTTGGAAATGAAGTGGAATGATAAAGTAAGGAATGAGGAGGTTCTGTTCATAATCGGCGAGGAAAGGTATGTATGGAAAACACTGAGAAAATGAAGAGACAGGACGACAGGACATCTGTGAAGACATCGGGGAATAACTCTCATAGTCCTAGAAGGAGCTGTAGAGGGCAAAAACTGTACAAGAGGACAGATATTGGAATACATCCAGCAAGTAATTGAGAACGCAGGTTGCAAGTGCTACTCTGAGATGAAGAGGTTAGCACAGGAGAGAAATTCGTGGCGGGCCCCGTCAAACCAGTCAGAAGACTGATGTCGTACAAAGAATTTCGTGTTAAGGAGGCTATTGATCAGTACTGAAATTCAAAAACGAAAACATTATCTCACAAGCAGAGGCCGCCAATTGTGAAATTCAGATTCGATTCATACTGCGCATAATAAAAGCTCATGGCCAGAGGTGTAATGTGGCAAAGCACCAAGATGCACTTCTCAGCCGTTGTCGAGAAAATCGACAGTTAAAAGAAACCGTTGCTGTGAAATACTCTCTACGATCGATAATGTTCTACAGCGTCGTGGCGCAGCGGTAAGCGCTCGGGTTCGTAATCCGGAGGTCGCCGGATCAAATCTCGCGCCATGCAATTTTTTAACGACTTTCAACAACTTATTATATGCATAATTGTTGCAACTGATTGCCGGGAATTACATATATATATATATATATATATATATATATATATATATATATATATATATATATATATATATATATATACATTTGAATTACAAAAAACAAATACCAAAAAAAAAAAAAAAACCCGAGCGCTTACCGCTGCGCCACGACGCTGTAGAACATTATCGATCGTAGAGAGTATTTCACAGCAACGGTTTCTTTTAACTGTCGATTTTCTCGACAACGGCTGAGAAGTGCATCTTGGTGCTTTGCCACATTACACCTCTGGCCATGAGCTTTTATTATGCGCAGTATGAATCGAATCTGAATTTCACAATTGGCGGCCTCCCCTTGTCAGTATTAATGAAACGTTGTATCAACTGATTTCAAGGCACGTTTACTAGTACACATTTGTTGATTAATATAACATTCTTTAATATGTGGCAGTAGGATCTACGTAATGAATCTAAAATGAATTTTAAGAAGAGATGGCTTTTATTGAGTGGTTGTGTCATGAAATTTGATGGAGATCTTTACATGAAAGGTTTGAAATTTTTCGACAAAGAAAAGAAAAAAATGGAAAAATTGATAAACCAGGATTTAGCACTGAAGTACAGAAAGAACAACCACTATTTATAACGATACAGTGATCTCTGGTCTTGAATACACACAACGACTTGAATTTATGAGAATATATTTTTGATTCTAAGAATATAAACGTACTATCGCTGTCTGTTACTGACAGTGCGACGTTTAGTTATTAGAAAGTGATAAGTAAGCATGAAAGGAAAAAGACTATTTTGGAGTCACGTAAACAACAAATTTAAAACTCACAGAGTTTTTCGTCACTGTGATGCAGCCGTTTAACACTTCATGACCTCAAGACAACACATGAAACAACATCAAGAAACTTGGCCGATAGCAATTGAAATTTTTTAATAGTAAGATGTTTAGAAATTATTGTACTTCTTATTATTTAAATACTTTCTAAATCAGAACCTTCACTAATCATCTGTCTTCACACACAAAATAGCATGCCGACCCAGTTTATAAAGAAAATTTACTGCTGAGCACCGCATGCGAATGTTCTTTATGAGGCAGCATATTATACAGTCAAGATACGAAGCATGTGATTCGGTCCGTTTATGAAGCACTGAATTTTCTGTTTCCATTTGCAGGAACAAAAGCACAAAAAACGTTGTAAAAATTTCCTTGCTTGTTTCAAGGAAGGAAGTATTGCATTTGTAGAAGGGCCAGGTAATAAAATTATTGTAGTCTTATACTCATATGATAGGTATCTGCTTCAGCCACATTAGGTTTTTAACCAGAGGAAAGCTAAAAATCATGTACAGACGTGGAAAATTTTGGGTAATAACAGTACGGCAAAGGACAAGAACCAGCAGGCACAGAGGTTTGATCCCAGACTTAAACTGGTACAAGGATCACTGATCCGTTAATGTCGAATCACTTATCACGAAAACTGGAATGAGTTAACAATGTAACACAAGAATGCTTCACACTACATCACTGAATGCGACGTACAGTTTTCATGTGGCAAATGAGGATAGAGCAGGAGCGCATTTTAATAGTCATTTCCTTTATAGCAGTTAATATCTAGCTATATAACGCGTTCCTATGGTCTTGTAGAGAAATTTTCTTTGACTTATGAGTCTTCTGACTGGTTCGAAGCGGCCCGCTACGAATTCTTCTCCCGTGCCGACTTCTTCATTTGAGAGTATCAGTTGTGTCCTACGCCCTCAATTATCTCTGGATTTATTGAAGTCCCTGCCTTCTCTTGCAGTTGCCTCTAGTACCATTGATACTAATCAGGTCCCCTAATCCTGTCGATTCTTGTTTGCAATTTTCTCCATTTGTTCCTTTCTCCGCTGATTCTGAGGAGAACCTCGTCATTCCTTAACCTATCAGTCCACCTGATTTTCAATATTGTTCTGTACCTCATCACAAAGCGCTTCTTCTGTCCCGGTTTTCTCATTGTCCATGATTCACCTCCATACAATGATGTGCTTCAAACGTACACTCTCAGAAATTTCTTCTTCATATTAAGGCTTTTGTTTGATACTAGCAGACTTCTTTTGCCCAGGGATGCCCTTCTTGGCTGTACCAGTCTGGTTTTTATGTGCTCCTTGCATCGTCCGTCACGGTTATTTTGCTTGCAAGGGAGCAACATTCCTTAAGTTCGTCTACTTCGTGGCCACCGATTCTGATGTCAAGTTTCTCGCTGTTCTAGTTTCTGCTACCTTTCATTACTTTTCTCTTTTTCCGGTTTGATCTCAATCCATATTCTGTACTCATTAGACTGTTGATTCCCACCAACAGAGCCTGTAATTATTCTCCACTTTCGCTGAGGATAGCAATACCATCATCGAATCTTGTCGTTGATACTCTTTCACCCTGAATTTTGATACCACTCTTGTACCTTTATATTATTTCCGTTATTACTTTTTTTCATATGTAGATTGAACAGTTTCGGACACCTTGCTCAATACGAGCATATCGTGCTTTATCTTCCAGTGTTATAGTTCCTTCTTGCTTCTTGTACGTATTGTGTATCACCCATCTTTCCCTGTATCTCAGTCTTTTGTTTTCTTCCCAGAGTTTCGACATCCTGCACCGTTTCCAATTGTTGAACGCTTTTCCTAAATCGACAAATTCCGTGAGAGTATCTCGAATTTTTTTCAGTTTCGCTTCCAACAACAAGCGCAGAGTGAGAACTGCCTCTCTCGTTTCCTAAAGCCAAACTGATCGTCATCAAATAGATTATGCTGAGAACTACGGTACATATAATGTGAGTCCGCGTGTGATTGTCATGTGGAGGACCGGTTTTCGTTCTGGGTACTGCGATGGTTTTATCCTTGGTGGGACGATTGTAACGGGATGGTTTCGACCTGGTGATGCCATCTGAGGTGCTACTCGGCTGAGAAGTAGCGGCTCTAATATCTGGAATGCGGGCAACGGCCGTCAGAGCTGTGTGCTTATTCCGCTTTCCTCCACACAGCGTGCAGGGAATGCCGAGATGGTCAGCCATCACTGGATGACCCTTCTGCGCCGGAACGCGGAGCTGCTAAGAAAACGCTCGTAGCTAATGTACTGTGAGTAGCAAATCGATACGGAAAACCTTACAGGGGCTGCGAAGGGTGTCTTGAAGAACAAACTGAGGATAGGAACCCATTAAAAAAAATGGAATCGAGAACCCGTTTCGATCCAATTTCGTTCCTACTAAATTAGCAGCTCACTCGCAACAAGTTTTCGCCGCGTTTCGCGCTGTAATACTCGAAGAGTATGATTTGGAGGACTGCTTAAGACTGCCAATTAACCTTGAAAGTGGTGCTCAGTAACAGGTGTTTGCAGCGAAACGTCGGGAAGTTAATGTGAGCGTTTTCGAATTACAGGGCGATACGTCCTGTCGGCTTCTCCCCCCTCCACGCAGTTGCCACAGCTCATCTGCTCGCTAAATGGGCTCCCCCGGTAGGAAACCAGAGCTGTGAGATTACTTTCACGACAGCCGGCGAGAAATGGCTGTCGCCGGTTTCGGTATACGGAGTTACTTTCGCCCCACCCCCCACCCCCTCCTCCGCGCCGCTAATTTCATCACAGAGATTAAATTGCAAAGTTTTCCAAGTCTGTTCAGTCTAAAGTAGAAATGTAGCAGATGATGGCGTATCTTTCACAGTTGAAGTACCACGGCATGAAAGTCTAAAACCGAATGACAATGATTAAAAATATGGAGGTGTTCAACAACAGTACCGAGCATTATTTTATAATCGATTCATGAACGTTAGTAATGGTAAAGACGACAATACCACAAGTAGCTCAACAAAGTGTAACAACGGCTCGGAGAAGCAGACTCACAAGAATAACAAATGAGGCATTGCACGACGAACAGTTAAACATTTACTTGACGCCATGTAAGATGACCCAAACGGCATATTTCCCAAAATAGAAGTTGCTGTGTAGTCTTTCGTTATTATCTTATTCGTTATGGAAGAGTAAATGTGGATGTTCAGGCAAGTGATTGAAACATAACTGAATGGAACAGCTTTTCGCAAATGATTTGGATTAGCTGATCACTGTGGCATTTGATACTGGAGTACGGCAGCGCGAATGCACCGAGAATGGCGTAGGACCTCGTATGTTTGCAGGTGATCTGTTGTTAGGCAGACTATGGAGAGGAACAGTAAATAGCTTTCGGAGATGAACTAACTGTCATTGTTCCCTGTCAGACCTCTTACCTTCACATCTCATGTCCCTGGACTCTCTCTTCTGCTACTGGTGATTCGTCGCCTAGTACTGATTTAATTAAACAAATCAGAGACAGCAAGAAAGGACCAGTGACAGTCACTAGATTCTGGTAATGAATTGATATATTCAGCAATTAACAAATACGAGGTAGCTCTGTTACAATGTCTTCCTTATGGCACTGATCACAAACAATAGCTACTGACTCGCTGCAGAACAAAGCTAGAAGTGACAAATACACCAAGAAGGATTCGTGTCAGATAAACGAATGTAGGTACGCGTGTTTCTACGTGGTAGGCGTGTTTCTACATCCGAAAGATGACGTCTATTCACGTTACGCGCCGGTCGCATAAGAGTGGCGCTAGCAGCACGACAATGAGTATCCAAATCAGGTCTGTGTTAAATATACGCTGTAACGTTCGTGAGCATTAGTTACCTTTGAGATTAAATGTGGTGAGTTGATCTTCTTCAAGAATGCCTTTGAGGCGACAAAGACGCCCTATCAGCACCTGACTGAGTTTGAAAAAGATGGTGTAACATGGCTGGAGTCGCCGGATGTTTGTTCTCCGATATTGCAGAAAGACTTGGCAGGTATGCAGCCGCTGTTCATGATTGCTAGCAGTTGTGGTCACGAGGATGTACGCTGGCGAGAAGACTGACCTCTGGACGGCTAGGTGACAGAACTGAGACCAAACACCACTGTATTGGGCATATGGCTCTGGCACATCGCACTGCTTCTTCAGCAGCAATATGAGCAGCGATGGGACTAGAGTGACACAATGAACTATTTGAAACTAATTACTTCAGGTACAGCTCCAAGTCAGATGCCCTATAGCGTGTATTCCGATGACCTCAAATGACCCTCACTTGCGACTTTACTGTTGTTAAACGAGAGCTCATTGGAGGACAGAGTGGGGGTCTCTTGTGTTTTCAGACGAAAGCTGGTTCTGCCTCGGTACCAGTGATGGTTAGAAAGACTCCAGTTGTGGCCTGAAATCAACCTGTTAGCGTGATAGACACAATGGACCTGCACCTGGAGTTACTGCGCTTTATTTGTTCATGAGACCGAGAAAATATTAGATACAGGCTCCCAGGTAGATGCTATTTTTCTTGACTTCCGGAAGGCGTTCGATACAGTTCCGCACTGTCGCCTGATAAACAAAGTAAGAGCCTACGGAATATCAGACCAGCTGTGTGGCTAGATCGAAGAGTTTTTAGCAAACAGAACACAGCATGTTGTTATCAATGGAGAGACGTCTACAGACGTTAAAGTAACCTCTGGCGTGCCACAGGGGAGTGTTATGGGACCATTGCTTTTCACAAAATATATAAATGACCTAGGAGATAGTGTCGGAAGTTCCATGCGGCTTTTCGCGGATGATGCTGTAGAATACAGAGAAGTTGCAGCAATAGAAAATTGCAGCGAAATGCAGGAAGATCTGCAGCGGATAGGCACTTGGTGCAGGGAGTGGCAACTGCCCCTTAACATAGACAAATGTAATGTATTGCGAATACATAGAAAGAAGGACCCTTTATTGTATGATTATATGATAGCGGAACAAACACTGGTAGCAGTTACTTCTGTAAAATATCTGGGAGTATGCGTGCGGAACGATTTGAAGTGGAATGATCATATAAAATTAATTGTTGGTAAGGCGGATGCCAGGTTGAGATTCATTGGGAGAGTGCTTAGAAAATGTAGTCCATCAACAAAGGAGGTGGCTTACAAAACACTCGTTCGACCTATACTTGAGTATTGCTCATCAGTGTGGGATCCGTACCAGATCGGGTTGACGGAGGAGATAGAGAAGATCCAAAAAAGAGCGGCGCGTTTCGTCACAGGGTTATTTGGTAAGCGTGATAGCGTTACGGAGATGTTTAACAAACTCAAGTGGCAGACTCTGCAAGAGAGGCGCTCTGCATCGCGGTGTAGCTTGCTGTCCAGGTTTCGAGAGGGTGCGTTTCTGGATGAGGTATCGAATATATTGCTTCCCCCTACTTATACCTCCCGAGGAGATCAAGAATGTAAAATTAGAGAGATTAGAGCGCGCACGGAGGCTTTCAGACAGTCGTTCTTCCCGCGAACCATACGCGACTGGAACAGGAAAGGGAGGTAATGACAGTGGCACGTAAAGTGCCCTCCGCCGCACACCGTTGGGTGGCTTGCGGAGTATAAATGTAGATGTAGATGTATATGTAGATGTATGCGATTTCGTATCGCAGTAGGAGCACTCTCGTGGTTATCGCACGCATCCAGACTGCAAAACTGTATGTCAACCTGGTAATTCGAGATATGCTGCCATTCACGAACAGCATTCGAGGGGGTGTTTTCCAAGATAACGTTCGCCCCCATACCGCTGCTGTAACCCACCATGCCTACAGAGCACCGACGTGTTTGTCTCCATTCGAGCACATATCATTAGAGGACAATTAGAGCGTCATCCACGAACAGGATTAATCGTCCCCGTATTGACCGAGCAAGTGCAACAGGCATGGAACTCCATCCCACAAACCGACATCTGGCACCTGCACAACACAATGCATGGACGCTTTCACACTTGCATTCAACATTCTGTTGGTTACACGGGTCATTAGTGTACCAGCATTTCACAGTTGCAGTGCCTCATCTTGTGCTTACACTAACCTATCATCTTTCAATGTTAATCACTTACATAAGTTACCTAGACACATGCATTCCCAAAATTTCATTAAACTACATTAATTATCTTTCGGTGTTGCGATTTTCTTTTCGCTCAGTGTATAACTGATCATTGAAAGTTCATGTATGTGAATACCATAGAACCACAAGTAGCTGAAAAAAGAGTGCAATGTAACACACAAGTAGGAGCAGCAGACTCATAACAGTACCGAAGGAGCTATGATTTGGCGAAAGGCTACACATTTACTTGAAACCATATAAGTTCACACGAACAGTATAGTTTGTGTGTATCATATTTCCCAAAATCCGAGATCCTGTTTTGTCGTTCGTTTTATTGCAATATCCGGTATGGGAGTGTAAATAAGGAATTTCAATGAAGTGCTTAAAACACAGCTTGTGGTATTGATTTCGATTACCTGATCACTGTGGCATTTGATACAGGAGTACTGCAGTACGAATGCAACGAAGAACGATGTAGTAAGTGCGTACATTTGTAGCCGGTCTGTCGTTACACAGACTATGGAAAGATGGAATAAATGGATTTCGGTGATGCAAATCAAATGGTTCAAATGGCTCTGAGCACTATCGGACTTAAGATCTGAGGTCATCAGTCCCCTAGAACTTAGAACTACTTAAATCTAACTAACCTAAGGACATCACACACATCCATGCCCGAGGCAGGACTCGAACCTGCGACCGTAGCGGTCACGCGGTTCCAGACTGAAGCGCCTAGAACCGCTCGGCCACACCGGCCGGCATCGGGGATGCACTGACTGTAATTGTTCCCTAGGATATCGCTCATCCACTGACCTTCTTTCCCTGGGCCTTACCGACGTCAGACTCTCTCTCCCACTACAGGTGTTTCTCATCACCTAGTAAAGAACTAATTAAACAAAAGAGGGACAGCAGGGAAGCTACAATGCAATGACAGTTAGTAGATCTTGGTAACGAAATCATCAGTTCAGAAGCGAATACACCTATACGACGACACAAAGTCTTCCTTAATGTGTCGCTCAGAAGTACACGGTCCAGTCACGTTAACGTGACAGCCTGTCAAGCCCGCATAATCACCTTTTGCAGCGAGGACAAGCAGGAATCGAATAAATGAGCTTGTTGGAGATGCAGAGCCATGCCGACTTCCGTGCCTTCGCCAGTTGTGCTAATATTCTCGGTTGAGGATCTGTGGCGCAAACAGCGCGATAGAGGTGATCCCGATTCTCGACTGGGTTTAAATCCGGGAGGTCCTGTGGCCAGAGGGTATGCTGAACTCATCCTGGTGATCTTCAAACCATGCGGGTACACTGTAGCGGCACTACCGTTTGGGATGGGAAAAGTCAGTTTCGGTGCAATATTTCTGAACGCACAATTTCCGGCCAGGCACGGGCCTGTTTACAGTGAGTTACTCTCGCCAGCAATTGCGAAATAAAATAGAGGCCACAGGGACGTAGAACCGCTGGAAAAAGTACATGCAGTGGTTCGCATGGCGCGAGTCACAGACAGAAGGGGACCACGGTTATGAGTACGTGACGCCGAGCAGCGCCTCTGTTTTGCTAGAGGCACCCAGCCGCATATAAATAGGTGCCAATTCACTAACGTAGCATTCAAGTGTGACAGCCTTCTGAACGGTGGGGCGTGTCACACCACCGGCTACACACAGCAGCAGACGGGGCGCCTGTGTTCCAGTCCACGGCAGGTCGCTGGTTCGACCTCTGAGGGCAATGCAGCGTCCATAGCCAGCCAGCGGCGAGCCATTCCATGGCTTGCTAATGCGGGCAGTCGTCTTGGCTCCCAACATGCACCGGAGACAGCCCGAGGCGAGGGCAGTAGATTCAGCTGCCGGATCACGTGCACTTGTTGTCGCCACTACCCAAGCCACGCCGACGAGGATGCATGGCGCGGGTCGCCTTGCAGTGGGGGGCAGTGAGGTGGGTAGGCGAAGGATGCTGAGTTGATTGCTGGCGCATCCTGACGACGACACAACTCTGCGGACGTACAAGGCTGACACACCACAGGGCGTTGTACGGGTTGCTGAGGCAGCCATTCCGTGACAAGCCATTTCGCAGGCAGTGAAGTGGTGTCCTCAGCCTTGTGGGACCCAGTGACGTAAACCGAGGGGAGTGCGGCACTGTAGTTGGAAAGAATAAATCACTAGGTAAGCTGGGAACAGTCTTAATACAGTGCCTTCTACCTCTTTGCGTTACATTTGGTGTTGCTGTTACATTCAGTGTCAGAAGTTCCCACTACAAAAGTATGAGCTGTGTCACACATTGCACTGTCCTGCTGGTAGATGCCATAGCACCGAAGAAATACAGAATGCATAGTCCCCAAGGATAGATGAGTTCTTGTGCTGATCCAGTGTGTCTTGCAGAATGATGGGCTCACCCAGGGAATTCCAAGAAACATTTTCCAGACCTGTAACGCTCCATCCTCCAGCCTAGACCCTTCAGAGAATAGTTGTAGCAGGGTCATGCACTCCAACGTGAGTCATCTGAAAAGGTCACCTGCCGCCACTCAGTGGGCGTATAGATCCGGTACTGGCGTGCAAATTCCAACCTTCATCGCCGATGAATAGCTGTCAGCATGGGTGCATGAACCATGTCCTTGCTGCGGAGTTCCATATGCAGCAACTTTCGCCGAACGGTCGTCGAGAAGATGCTGTCGGTAGCCCCATGGCTCATGTGGGTGGTCATTTTCACGCCCATTCGTCTGTACACATCCCTGCAGCTGTCTTTCACCACCATCATCTATGAGAACATAGATGATGCACCATAGTCGCCTTGGCACCGGTTTTGGTCAAATGGTTCAAATGGCTCTGAGCACTATAGGACCATCTGAGGTCATCAAACCCCTATAACTTAGAACTACTTAAACCTAACTAACCTAAGGACATCACACACATCCATGCCCAAGGCAGGATTCGAACCTGTGACCATAGCAGCAGCGCAGTTCCGGACTGAAGCGCCTAGAACCGCTCGGTCACAGCGGCCGGCGACGGTTTTGGAGGACGCTATTTTGTCATGCACGGTATGCCTGAGATACGAGGCCAGGTGGACGGTTTAGAAATCTACCTTCGGAAATGCTTCCACCCTTGGCCTGAAACGTAATGATCATGCCATTTTGGACATTAGCTAAATCACTCCACTTCCTTACTACGACAACGACTGCAATGTTTCTCCGCGTCCCCTCGAAACGCTTTATATACCCCCTATTGCTAATTTTCCCAGTTGCCGTCTGAGAGTTGTTGTTAGTTGTTGACGTCGAACATATCCTTTGGTCACATTAGTAGTCTGTTGACGAGCGATTGACTTGGTGTAAGACGACTTAGAAGTTACAAATAGTTGCAAAAACAGCGGCACTAACAGAATAAAGTCCACTGGCCAGGGAGAAAGTGAGGAAGTAAACGAGGTTGAAACATGGTAAGAAAAGAAGCCAGCCATGTGTAACGAGTACTACCGCCGGAAACAGGGGTCAGACGGTGAAGCTCACCTCACGCGGACGGTATACCGCTGCGCAGATGTCGCGGCAGCACAGTCGCAGCCACTGCAGTTGCCGCACTTTCCCTGACGCAAACCATTACAAACACATCGCTGGTGACTAAACGAAAGGTTGTCCCAAAGTGATGAAAGTCAAAACACGCAGCAAAGTGGCGGTAACTGCCAGACGATCACTCTCGCGATGTAGTTTCGTTCGGAAAATGCAGTTGAGTGGTGCTGGATAGTTGCTCCTATTGCTGTTTGTAGCCCCGTACACCGCACCTCGGTGTGCATCCGCAGTTAACGACTGTGTCTCCGCAGCCAACGTGACAGGGGTGGAAACCCATGCAGCCTAGCGCCGGCAGCGGCTGGGTCTGTTTGCTTCTCAGGTTGGGACACACGTTTGGGTGCCAATTCTCCGAATGAGGACGGACCTGGTATGTCTCCACCACCGGATGGCTTCAGTTTAAATTTTAAAATGATGGCCAGGGAAATTTGCTGGGCTTGGTTATCTCGTTTGTTTCCCGTGTTAATTTAACTACGACTGTCAACATTACTCCTCCCCTTCGAATCGATGGTCCTCTATGTAGACACGACATCGGTGGTGTCTGCTGGCATGGGAAAATTAGTTTAGTAGTGTGAAAAAGTTGATCAAGTTTGTCGGCTTATTAATTAATCAACTATTCGGACAGAGGTTAGCACCAAATTACTCGAAATTTTAGTGGGAGTCTGAATGTGTGATGGGAATTGAGGAGGTAATTTTATTTGTCTCTCTTGCTTCGAGGCAGGACTGGTATAGAGAGTCGCCGTGACCTCGCCACGTGCGAGTCTCTGCTTACATATTTTGGATTGGATTGTTTGGGGGGAAGAGACCAAACAGCGAGGTCAGCGGTCTCATCGGATCAGGGAAGGACGGGGAAGAAATCCGGCCGTGCCCTTTCAAAGGAACCATCCCAGCGTTTGCCTGGAGCGATTTAGGGAAATCACGGAAAAGCTAAATCAGGATGGCCGGACGCGGGATTTAACCGTCGTTCTCCCGAATTCGAGTCCAGTGTGCTAACCATTGCGCCACCTCGCCCGGTCTGCTTACATAAATCAGTGCCTTACGTGAAAGCCTTGTCATGCGAGCGTAGTGTTCCATTCCGCTGTGCTTCAGTCACTGAACTGAAACTCCACATCCACAATTCCCTGAGGTGAAGCTCCTGGCGAGGATGGTGGTGATGGTTGTATCCGTTCATCTATTTGCAGTACATGATGGTTTGGGTTCCTCGGAGAATGAAATATTGTTTCATAACTGGCCTGAACTGCTGCTTTTTTATGCCATCTAATGTCTTTTCGAGAGCCTTTAAAATGGCAAAACGGTCCACCTCACTGCATTCGGGCATTTGCTTTCTCCAGTTCATACTTGTTTCGATATGATGGTTTTTAGTGTCCAGTACCTCAGTCGGTACGAATGGAACCCCTGGACGATCACAGTGTTGTCCGTCTGTCCGACTGTTAAGACCCATTTTCCTCAGGAACGGGTTTGAGTATGAAGTTGAAATTTATGTCACATTCTAACATGTGCGGTCCCTTGGCGTTGTGTAGAGTTTAAGCTTCCTCATGCAAGCTGCCAAAGAATATGACCGCTTGTGTCTCACGCTTCGATACTCGCAAGATCACTCGTGGAAACCTGTAGCGTTCTTCATGTTGACCTAGTATCATTAGACTTGACAACAAGCAAAGTTTCAGAATACAAGAATAGGAAAAAATCCGAAAATTGTTGATCTGTGATTGTATCTCACATTCAATTTTTTGCCATTTATTTGTCGGTCTGTCTGTCTGCCCATTTGTTAAGACTATTTTCTCTCAGGAACAGGTGTAGGTACCAAGGAGATTTATGTCGGGCCTAAGGTCCATTGGCGGTTTAAATAAGTTAAGCTTCTAAGTCAACGCAGTCATAAGATTCGGCCATATATCTCAAACATTTTCATACTCGGCAATTCACTCATCAAAATCTGTAGAGGTGTGTCATACATCAAAGCCTATAGATGTACAGTCGTGGACAAAACGAGCGAGGCCCCTCGCCTTTTCCTTATGCTGATCCGCACAACTTTAAAGTCTGCTACACTGCATAACAGGCAAGGCGACGAAGTGCTACCAACATACTATGCAAGTTCGCTCAGCTGATGTGCTGAGATAGCTCGCGCTTCGAAGACGCCACGGCATCGTCTGCCACCACTTAGTGGGAAACGAAATACCTCAAGTATAAGCCAATGTGTTGTATTCGCATATCTGTGACTATGACTTGGATCTAAAGTGTGGTTATGGATAGTACGTATGCTCAGATTGCGAATCTAACATCATTAATAAAGACAAGGGGAAATAAATTAGGCGTCCTTCCCCTTCCGTAACATCAAATATATTTTAGTTATTCTTTCTTAAATCAGCTGCGCAGAAAATCATTCACCAGAAGTGAATAACTTTTTGGTAATACCAGATGATATTAACAGCTTGCCGGCGCGGGTAAGCCGTACGCTCAACGGCGTCATATCGCGGACCGCGCGGCTCCTTGCGCCGTCAGCTCGAATCCTTCCCCGGGCATGGATGTGTGTTGGGTTAGGTAGGTTGAAGTAGTTATCTAGGGGGCTAATGACCTAAGCAGTTTGGTGGCATAGTTCTTAGAGCCATTTTTTGACCTTTCGCATAAATTTTCTTTACATAAACAGCCGTGTCTTTAGATTGCGTTGACATAGCTCTTTTTTTTACACCACCAAGGGACTGTATACCGCAGGAAGTGCGATACATTTTCGCTTATTATATCCACCCGTACTCGAGATAAACGGGTTTTAAGGGTTGGGTAGACAGATAGACGGTCAAGAAAGTGACACCAGTACGGTTCCATTTTTACCGACTTAGGTGACGAAATCCTAACAACGAAAATAGCTACCACAATTACTGAAGATGAGGGCCGCATAATAATTCCCCCTTCTCTTTATTCGAAATGTTCCAGATGCAGTCGATACATCAGCATATTAATCGTAGCTACGCTTTCGATCCAAATCAGGTTTACAGGAATGCAAATAAAATCCGTTTGCCTATACACGTGGTAATTCACATCCCACTATTAATGTCACCGCGTTTTAGATGTGCGAGCTTTCTCATTGCTAGCTACCTTAAGGAACACTTCGGCTAATGAACACTTTCTGGCTGGGGCACGTCCAATGGCGAATTCGAAACATTGTAGAATACGTTTGCCAGCTACGTCGCCATTTATTTACTGGGGTGGTAGAGAATTATCCTACTAAATTTACTCGCTAATAACAGTTTTTTGGTATTTCGATAAACATCCAGAATGATTGTCACGTAAGCGGTGACATAAAGGTAGACAATTCATGTTTTTGAGTCCAGGAAGCTCAATTCAACAGAAACTACAGATCATTTTTCCAATTTAATTGCGAAATTGCCGGCTTATTCATGACTGGGGTAATAATAGAGGGCTGTTTGGCTGGGTTGTCTGCTAGCGTAGTGAAAGGTGTTTGCTACTGCAAGGGAGGTCTGGTTTGTTTTCGTTTCTAATCTCGATGGATGCAGATTGTTGTGGATTGGCCAGAGCGCCAACCCACAATGAGAGGAGACCGAAAGGCACGCGTTTAAGCTCACGCAGGATGGCGTGAGGTCTGGAACAGGCCAAGGTATTAAGACTAGCAAAAAAGGTACGTAGCTTCTGGAATACTTAACTTTAATCCATAATTGGTGAACATCGGTCTGACGGTACATGCATCACAAGATAAATAGCAAATGATAGTGGCGCCTTGCTAGGTCGTAGCAAATGACGTAGCTGAAGGCTATGCTATCGTCTCGGCTAATGAGAGCGTAATTTGTCAGTGAACCATCGCTAGCGGACCGCGGCCGATTTAAAGGCTACCACCTAGCTAGTGTGGTGTCTGGCGGTGACACCACACAGATAGACTATCAGTAAAGGAATTTTAAGAAATTCTCGCGCCCCCAATACGTTTTATTGCTACCTTTATTCTGTACCGGCGCCCTATGGATGTCGATATGAAACTATTATAGAATTTCATACTTGTTACTGCCTATTTTTTCCGCTCCTTTCAATAACTGAATTGACTTAAGTGTGGCACTGAACGATTTTTAACTGAATTTCGTTATGAATCTTCACGCTTTGCTAAACTTGCACACTTTCATGGTAGGTCAGCAACGGTAATCCACTACGACTGGTCTCAACGTTGACACAGGCCGTTTCGCGGCCAAATGCGCACAGTATTTTGCTAATTCGTAACGATCTGGGATAGTAGGTCTTAATAAAACAGTTATGTTATCTCGATAAGCCGAAATTGGTTCAAATGGCTCTGAGCACTATGGGACTTAACATCTATGGTCATCAGTTCCCTAGAACTTAGAACTACTTGAACCAAACTAACCTAAGGACAGCACACAACACCCAGTCATCTCGAGGCAGAGAGAATCCCTGACCCCGAAGCCTAAATTCATTTTTATTAGTACAGCTCATACTTATTAGCGTTTCTTCTTCCATTTATATCTTGTATTTAGGTGTTGTGGTTAACACACTAATCAGCATTAATATAGTCTTACACATGATTGAAAACAGTCTGACAAATTTCGGATAGT